>NC_137814.1:46907369-46922369 GCF_963921795.1 Nannobrachium achirus | reverse complement strand
TTTAGACGGTAGCAGACGCTCCACACTAGACACAGACATACAGTACAGACATACAGTGTACACACACACACACACACACACACACACACACACACACACACACACAGACAGACACACACACCAGGCACATGCACACATAGACATCCAAAGGGGCTTGAGCCCCTGCCCTTTTATCCGTCTGTAAAAAGTGCCCTTTCCAGACCATGAATGCCGTTTTCACTATGGTGAAAGAAATGCGAATGCCCTCCTTTCCATGCCATACCTGAGGGCGGCATTCAAGAGAATTGCCTCATCCAAACTCTCCTGAACTTGAACGCAGCATCTTATGTTGAAAGAATTGCCCTCACTGTGTGGAAATCCATGCTGTACTACGCCACATCTCCAGTATTGACTTGATTATGCTTAGTTGAGTGTGGTATCACACTCTGAACATAGCCGACCCTCCAAGCTCACAACGCGTGGAGGTCTGCTATGTTCGATATTTCTACCAAAAGGCCATTTTAGAAATGTCAGCCGCTGCCTCTCTAACATTCTCTGCACGTCCCTGACACACACACGCGCACACGCACACACACACACACGCACACGCACACACGCTCCCGGGCAGGTGTACTACTGATTGCGCTGTTGAGTGTTGACAAAACCCCCATGGCTACAGCAGCTCTGTTCCACTTGAAGTCCCATTATAGGCTACTCAGTTGCCGCGCTGACGTACTGTCGCGCTACGGGAATAACTGATCTACAAGCTCACAGTGCGACACGCTTGAAAATCTGCTATTTGCGGCACACAGGCGGCACCCTCGCGCGACTTAAGTGTAAATCTGTTGCTAATGACCATGCTAGCTCCTACATAACACCACACGGACAGCGTTGCTGAAAGATATAGAACTGTGTTTCATGTGCAGGGGTCGTCAATATGTCCGTACATGGACAAATGTGTCCGCGGCAAAGACTTGGCCTTGTCTGTGGCAAATTCGAGGTTTTCTGTTTTACACACCATATCGTTGTGGTCGGGTGGAAACCTCGTATCTCCAAGTTTCAAATGTGTACCTTCTTTCGCAAAGTAAAGCCCTGCTTCATCATACAAGGCCGTCGCACAAAAGTAGTGAAAACAGCAGATCTACAAGCACACAACGCCTCGCGGTGCGAGGCGTTGTGTGCTTGTAGATCGGTTGTTTTCACTAGTTTAAATCATTTTTAAAATGATAAATGCAAAACAAACGGTTTTGGACATACAAGGTTTCCACCCGACAACGACGATATGTTATGTTCATATTTTGATCAAACACCCAATTACTGTTCTTCAGAATATGTATGACACTGATTTACTACGACAGTATAGCACTAGTGGTTCTCAAACGTTTTATTTGCAAGGACCACCACCACGCTGAGAGTGTACAAATGGAACCAAAGTCATTTTGCACACTCTCAAGAGTTACAGACCTGCTATGGTCATTCAGGGCTGTCTTCTCATTTTGTACGGTACATGGCAAAAATGGGATTTTTCGACAAAACATTACCACCACAAAGCTGGCATGGTGGATGTGCATAATATCTCTGCATACATTGGGCCTGGGCTCTTCCCTGCAGACAGGATTACGCGCATGGCTGCGTCTCACAGACAGGTTAATCCTTTATAACAAGACGCCTACCTTTTCTACTGACGTGTTCCTACTGTCTTACAACCACCCATCATCCATGTCACTGTCAACCTGCCCACCACATTACAACCTTAAACTATTCTTTACTCTGATCTCGCACATGTAAGTCTCTCTGGATAGGAGTGTCTGCTAAGTGCCTACATTATACATGCATATTGTAGGCTGTCACACAGTAGTATGAGTTGACAGACTGGGTGGACAGTTTGCGTTCTGTATTTTGTATCTGTGACTCTACTGTGTTATACAACCGATTTAATGTAATATTTATTAGCATATCGTCGTTGTCGGGTGAAAAGCTTGTACTGTATATCCCAAACCCTTCGTTTTGCATTTATCATCTATACTATAATTTTGCGAATGTCTGAGTGAGTGAGTGAGTGTCTGTCTGTCTGTCTGTCTGAAACAGCGTTTCTCCTCAGTGGCTGGAGCAATTGATCTGAAATCGCATCACCATCAGCATATGAACACACCTGACATAACTGTGAAGCCCGTTTGTCACTTTCACAAATCATATACTGTATATTCACATTTTTAGGGTGTATCTATATTAGCCTACAGTACCTTTTGTGACCACACATGTTAAGGGAGGGGCGCTGTTGTTCAGGCCATGCACAATCACACACAAACCCACACATACACACACACACACACACACACGGGGGGGGGGGGGTGGTGAGTGTGTGTGTGTGTGTGCAGGCGGGCAGGCGGGCGGGCGGGCGGGGGGGGGGGGGGGGGGGGGGGGGGGGGGTTCTGGCCCTGTTACAGATGATGCTCCTACATATTAGCATGCAAGCACCAGTTAAAGTTACTTTCCATCCCTCATATACTGTGTGCACAGTGCACATCCCATAACCCACACACTGCACATCATTTCGGAGCTCATATCTTTGAACGGGTAAGGGCTAGTTTAAAAAATGATTCAAACTAGTGAAAACAGACGATCTACAAGCACACAACGCCTCGCACCGCGAGGCGTTGTGTGCTTGTAGATCTGCTGTTTTCACTACTTTTGTGCGACGGCCTTGTATGATGAAGCAGGACTTTACTTTGCGAAAGAACGTTACACAATTGAAACTTGGAGATACAAGGTTTCCACCCGACAACAACGATATGCTGCTATTGTGCTAAGCTGTTATGACAACTAACTGTTTCTGTTCTTTTTTTTTAAATAGATAAATATCATAAACAACCCGGTCAATGTAATCATAAAGTCGAGAACCAGTGTGTTACGCAACAGTATAACAACAATATGAATCTTTTAACGTTGGCTTCTGTCTGAGAGCTTCTTGCGAGACACCTTTTTTGGGTCACAACTTGAAGTAAACATTGCGGCAGACTATCACCCAATGCAGTGGACACAATGACATAATGTTGAGCTATACACTGAAGAATGGCATAGCAATATTAACTCCCATGCATGTCTGTGCTGCAGGTTATGCAGTCGGTGCTAAGTGGTTAGTGAGTGTTTTTCTATATGTGTGTCAACACAGGCCTACCGTTGTTTCCTTTGGACCATGGTTACATCAGCCCCATGAACGCCCCCACAGTAAACCTCACACATATCAAACCTATACCTTTGAGGGGAAAGTAATAGAGAAGCCTATAAAGTTTAATGATACCATCACTTTGGACCCGCTCTCTGTTTCTGTTTTGGTTCTCTGCTATGATGCAGTAAACGGGACAATTCTATCATGGAAGCGGCTGTTTCCTGTTCTGGTCATAGAAATATATTATAGCCCGTGGCTCCGCGCAGGCCACTCAGTGGAACGTTATACAAGAGTGAACATAGTCCTCCCTCATATAGAGAACCATTGTCTATATGAAAATTCCATTGATCGCCAATGTCCGAGAGGATAAGTTGGCCGACGCTAGATTAAATTGACCACTATTACATCAATGAGGGATGCTTGGCCAATGTGCATACTGTACGTCCCAGTGGCATATTGTTGTATACATGATTAAATTATGTAGTCTACAAGCCTATGAATGAATCGCCTTCAATCCTGGGCTGTAGTACTGTACGTACAATATGGAAATGAAATCCCCACAGCAGATCAAAAGCTATAGATCTCATGTTTAAAAGGGCATGTCATTTATAACACTTGCTACAGTCACATCACATATGTTGGCTTACTGCTCTGTGCTCATCGCACAGAACTGTGGTTTTATGTTAAGTCCCTGACCCCATGCATGTTACATTATGTGCACAGTAAGTAGCTAAAGATATATATGTTTGCCTTATGGCTAGAGGCGTAATAGACTTGACTGATAGTCGGTTGCACATTGTGTCGCGCATCTCAAGAAAACGCACATGACACGTTGTGAGCTTCTAGATCTGCTATTTGCACAGTTATTACTAGTAAGACGCCTCAGAGCACTGGCCAGATGGCCAAGAATTGGCACGATGAGTTCGCATGTCAATATATATCGGACCAGTTACCCATATATGGAGACCCCTGGTACCCAATACCATATATGGAGATCTATGTACTGTATATGGAGATATGCTGTGAGAGCCCAAACATGCTTGCTCAGTTATTCGTTGTGTGAAAGTCCTATGATGTCTATGACATCTGACATCATATCCTTTTATGCCCATACATGGAGATCCCTGTCTGTAGAACCAGCCGTTAGTGTGGTATGTGGCCGATGTGGCCTCCATACATGGGCATTCCCATATGAAGTCCTGTTAGATATGGACTTAATATTGATGACATCAGGGAACTCCATATATGTGCATAAAGGGATTGTTAGTGTGACACCACAGTGAAGCCAGAGCATGATGTCAGAGCGGTAAACCCATTCTGTTAAGAGTGGTTACCCTGACATCACAGTGATGTCAGAGCGGTAAACCCATAGAACCACAGTGTCAGCGTTATAGGCAGATATACAACATGCGGACAAGCTGTGACCGTTCACATACTAAACTTGCGACCTACGGTTGCAATAAATCAGGGTTTAATTGTTCGGTTACACTTGCTATATTGTAGGTGCTGAAGATGGCAGCCTAGATAGACAAGCTAACTCTACACAAGCTATAGAGAGACAGGTCATCAGCGCTAGGTTCTATGTTATTGAGGATGTAGTCGCTGAGCTGCGGACGGAGACCGCACCATTTTTCATCATAATGATTCAGACAACATGAATGTGAGCCAATGCCCCACTCATTAAACCATCAGGAAAGCTATTGACCATAGGAGCAAAATGGCTGCAGAGTGAATATGGTCAATTATCCTCCATGTTTGCTGAGTTAAACACACATGCACGCACACACACACGCACGCACACAAACACACACACATACAGATGCATAGACACAAAATGCCTCAGACACACAGATACTATAGGGCACACTGACACAAACAGTCATACACCCACACAGAAGCCTAAGCATATATCAGTAACACATTGTTGTATGTGTGTGTTTGCATGGCCTGTGTGTGTGTGTGTGTGTGTGTGTGTGTGTGTGTGTGTGTGTGTGTGTGTGTGTGTGTGTGTGTGTGTGTGTGTGTGTGCGCGCGCGCATGCACGCACACCATTTTGCTGTACAACAGATCTCATTGTCTCCAGAGGTTAGCTCTCTGGCGCATCAATAGCCATTGTTTGTCGCGCGTTCCTGACCACAAACTCTCTTTCACCGACGACACATTAGCTAATCCTGTGACAAACCAATCGGCTAATGCAATTGCCAAGGAATGGTATCGGTTAATGATGATCATAACGGCGACGAGGACAGTGACAACAATAGCATCGCCTATGGTTTACGAAAACATGAACGAGGAGGACTGACGCGCGCTTCCCTGCTGACGCCACAAGCCAACATGACCTCGCTATAGCAGAAATTCCCAGTGAATAAATAAGTTGTGTATCGTCGCTGTTGGGCAGAAACCTCGTATCTCCAAATGTTTCAAATGTGTATGTTTTCTTGTGAATTAAAAGTCCTACTTCATCATACAAAAGTGTCACACGAAACCAGTGAAAATAGCAGATCCACAAGCACACAACGTCCCGCGGCGCGAGGCGTTGTGTGCTTGTAGATCGGCTGTTTTCACTGTTTTAAATCCTTTTTAAAATGGTAATACGAAAGAAACGGTTTCGGACATACAAGGTTTCCGACCGACAGCAAAGATATCCACGAGAAGTGCACATCAATCCTTTATGAGGCCTCCCCACCCCTGTGTGCGTGTGTGTGTGTGTGTGTGTGTGTGTGTGTGTGTGTGTGTGTGTGTGTGCGTGCGTGCGCGTGTGCGTGTGCGTGTGTGTGTGTGTGTGTGTGTGTGTGTGTGTGTGTGTGTGTTCCTCCTGAGCTAGGGCGTTGTGCTGTGTGGTATAGCCTCAGCCCTTGTCCTTGGCCTGGCCTGCGGTCATTTCTCTGGACCTCGCTGTCTCTCTCAGCTCTAGTCTCTCTCCACCAACAAGGGAAGTGCCGTTGTCAAGGAAACCATGTTTACTCTGAGATGTATAGCTGTGTGTCACAGGAGAGGAATAGTGGATAGACTGGCTGGCAGCTCCTGCTCCTGCTCTGCGTGTGTGTGTGTGTGTGTGTGTGTGTGTGTGTGTGTGTGTGTGTGTGTGTGTCGTGTGTGTGTGTGTGTGTGTGTGTGTGTGTGTGTGTGTGTGTGTGTGTGTGTGTGTGTGTGCGTGTGCGTGTGTGTGTGTATGCGCACTCACATGGATGCGTGCGCGTGTACGGGTGTGCGTGTTTGAGAGTGAGACAGAGAGATAGTGTGCTGTTGTCTGTAAATCTGTGGATTAGTGTGTATGCATGCTCGCATGTGTATGTATGGGGGTCAGGGAGGGCATTATTGGCATGCGATATTGCAAACACATGGAACCGCAGCGTGCTCTGCTCTCTCTCTCTCTCCCACTCCCGGCAGCACCAGTTGCAGCAGCAGTTTGAGGCCTTTCGGTGTTGCATTACCTCCAACGCCCTCCAACCGTGATGACCTGTCTCAGCACACTGTCACCCTGACTCCACCTCTGTCAATATGCTGAAACCACTGCTTTGCTGAACAACGCCAAAGCCAGGGGAGATTTAAAAACGGCGGCTTCTTTCTCTGCAGTCAGGCTGAAAATAGAAGCTATACGGGCTTTTGTATGGCAAGGCCGGCTAGCTCTACTTTTGTTGAGGGATGAAACAATACCGGCTATTATACCTTTTATGTTAACTTAACGTACAATGACCCTGTAAGGGGGCTCCACTTCATTGTACGATGAATAGTGAAAATAGCCGATGTGGAGCTGATCTGTGATTGTCAGTATGTTTGAACATTTCTGCCTATAATGACAGGCTCAAAATAGGTATGCCAGTTTTAAAGTGATTGAAATAAAAACTTTACAAAGATATATCTTTTAATGTTACTTTTATGAGATTCACTTTGATGTAAACTTATGCTGCATCCACAGAGACCCGTTTTCCATTTGCCGTTTGGTCGGATACGACACTTATCCGACACATTCCCACAGCAGCGTGTTGTTAAAGCTAGGGCTAATAATGCATGATTCAGTCATTCCTCAGGAAGCCTTATCATAGCTGTGAACCACACCCTCTTTCTTGTTGTCTCGGAGCAGGGCTGTAGCAGTTAGTCACAATGACAACTCTGAGACCAGCCCAGGATTAGTTAGCTAGCTATAGCAGCCTCCGCAGGGCTGTAACTTTCCGTTGGCCGTGGCCTGTGTGCCTTCAAAACAAAACCCCTCTCTATGTTCAAGGATACCTCATAATATCTGTGCATCATTCATCACCGTCAAACCGAGAGAGAGAAGGTTCTGGCCAAGTGCCTTCGCAATAGCAGGCAAAGGGTGGATTCAGACCACGCTGTCTTTATTAGCGAGTCGTTGCGAAAAGCAAGCGGATAGTGACTCATAACCCAGAAAGCAAAAGTCATGCGGTCCTGTGCTTCATGTCAGAATTTGTTTTTGTGCCGTTGAGGCGTATACGCAGAGATCCATGGTGTCAGATGACCATGATGAGCTGAAGGCAATGCTCTGTCGACGTGCTTTCCTCTGCTCCCTGACGCGTCATGTTCCTGCCACATGGTCCACAGAAATCACAGTCTCTCTCTCTCTCTCTCCTTTCCTCTCCCTTCCTCCCTCTGTCTGTCTGCCTGTCTCTCTCTCTCTCTCTCTCTCTCCACCTTCCCCTATCTCTCCGTTCATTCCTTCTTTCTGACTCCATTTCACCATCTTCTTGCCACATGGTCAGAAGAAAAACGGCGTCTTTCTCTAGAAACAGCTCCCGTTCAGTCGGTCTGTCCCCTTGCTCTGATCTCTCTGTCTGCCTCTCTCCACGTATCTCTCTGTCTCTCTCTCTCTCTGTCTCTCTCTACCTATGTCTCTATCTATTCCTCTATCTCTATCTGTCTTGTCATCCTCTAGCAGTCTTATTGACCTTGCACCAACTTGTTAGACCTTGGAGACTGAAGGAGTGTGCTGCTGCTGCTGCTCCTGCTGCTGCTAAGGATGCTGGGAGAGTGGGAGAAAGAGAGAGAGAGAGAGAGTGCTTGCCAGACAGACAGTCATATTGAGGGCACAAGGATGGGGGTTGAGTGGGGTGGAGGAGGGAGAGCTTCGAGGGAGGGTGGAACGAACTGGAAAGTTTGGGGCGGCAACGCTGCTGCCTCCAGGGGAAGACAACAAAGTAAAAAAAAAAAAAAAAAACAGACCAGACCGATCATGTATGAATAAAAGTAATCTCTTTGAAAATGTACATAATGGGATGGATGCCTTGGAGACAGAAGGCAGAGACAGTTGAAGTCAAATTAGATGAAGGGAGCGGCTTCCTGACATGCAAAGGCCAGTGCGATGAATAAATCAATAGGGGAAGAAGGATCCACGTCCCCGCGTCCATACATGATGTATCCTAATGGGGGCCCATTATTGCTCTGAAGATGCCCTCGCGCTGCGGCTGAGCCATTTCTGCCCACCAGTAGCACACACCTGCTCTGCTGGCTTAAAGCACTGGCTTTTTTCCCTCCATCTACACCAAATCTCTTTGCCAAAGATAGCCGTTCTACTTGTAGATGGGCTATTTTTGGCTAATGTTCCCTCCCTGAATATGGATGATGCAGGGGGTTCAAGTGTAAAAACCATGGCAACAGATTAGACTGTCAGCTAGAACAGTGGTTCTCAACCTGTTGGTCGGGACCCCTAGGGGGGGTCGCCAAATTATTTCGGGGGGTCCCCAGATGATTAGCTTAATGTGCAACGTTGTTTTCTCACTCAACAGTAAACAAACCAGCATAAAGTTTAAGTGTATAGAGGATATGTGCACATTTCTAAAGTGACAATGTAAGGACTTTGTAATACCTCTAAAATGACAAATTAAACATTGGCCAAATTGTCAAATATTAGAGGCTGAAATTTCACAATAGAACCGTGTTATACAAAATGTCATGCCTCAACTCTTAGTGCTCATCAGGGTGAGGGGGTCCCCAGTTCAAATATGATTATTTTGGTACTGAGCTAGAACACAAGAAGTAGGAAAGGTGTGTGTGTGTGTGTGTGGGGGGGGGGGGGCTCTTCTAGGTAATGTCTCACCTAGACACAGGATCCGACACACGGTGGTGTCATTCAGCAAAGTAGCTTATCTGCAAGTATATACAATGCGTTGAAACACTCCCCCCGTTGAATTGGATTGAGTATTTCTGGGACGATATCTGCCGTAGAGGGGAAAAAAGGATAAGGCCTAGTATAGACCCCTGGGGGCCTCTGGTCAACAAAGTATTTAGGGTTTAATTGGTTAAAATGAATAAAATGTCATTATTTCTTTATAATCTGTTAAATTAATTAATAAGATGAACTATTGCAGCCCTATTTCATTACTATATTTGGTATATTTGGGCAGTGTGAGAGGTGCACACATCCACCAGCCTTATGAGAGTAGCTTATGGCAATAAACACATTTCAGCAACATGATATGAGGTTGAAACCACAAGTCATGGGACTCATATAGGTCTACACAGAAGGGTTTTAGACCATAGGCAGACATGACGTGTTCATCTCAGCCGATGAACAGGGGAGCTCAGACGCACGTCTGGAGTAACACAAGCAAACATCGCTATCGGTCTGTGTTTGCTAACCCTGCTCCAAAATGAAATGTCCACAACAAGGAGCACTTGACACCCGCTCTACTTCGAAATGCTTCTTCTGCCGTGAAGATGAGAAGCTGTCAAGGAAAATGACCACAGTAATGGTTTAATTACTTTGAAATCGGTTTAGAGAAATGTGATAATCCGTGGAAAAAAATGAATAACTTTATTTTACTGTGTTTATATATAGAAGAAGATGTACACAATGGTTCCATAGTGTTATGTCTGTGCAAGTGTTTTGGGGGTGGGGCTTTTCTGAGCCTTTTATTTGACAGAGAGAGACTGGAAAATTGGGAGAGAGTATAGGAGAGTGAAATGGTCCTGTGGCCAGGAATCGAACCAAGGACTTAAAAAAATAAAAAATAAAATAAGCATTTGTTTATTATTTCCTATGTCTTTCCTATGAAACCGTTCAGGATAGATAGTTAAGTAGTAGACCAAGCGGAGCTTGTTTGTGGATCTGCTGCGTTAGATGTTTTTGCGTGACACCGTAGTGCGATCGAGCAGGGTGTTGGAGAAAGGACGGAGAAACACAAAAAGGTATAACGTGGAGATAAGAGCTTTCTGCCCGACAGCAACGATATGCTGATTGGCCTAGTTTCCCCTCTGTGATACAGAAATAATACGGTGTGTGTTGGTGCGTGCGTGCGTAAGCGAGCGAGCGCACAAGGACACATGCACGCGTGCCTGCTTAAGTGTCAGCTCTTATCATTCTAAAGGTCATTTCAAGCGGTACAGCTGCTACATACTAGGGGGTTCTTCTCTGGGTCACACCAGGTAAACCTATAGGTCCATCTGTCTCTCTCTCTCTCTCTCTCTCTCTCTCTCTCTCTCGCTCTGCCTAAACATATATAGTATACCCTCCACCAGGGGTGTCGCACCAAATTCTGGGCCCTGAGTACAAGGCTTCACTGCGTCATGTTGTGCTTTAACTATTGAAAATGAGCAGATATACAAGCTTACAGCGTGGCACCGAGTGCAGCGATGCGAGCTTGTAGATCTGCTATTTTTGAGATTTGTTTCTATGTCAGTGGTGCTCAAATTGTTTCATGTGAAGGACCCTCAAAATGATATGTATTTGGTTACAGACCCCCATCTCAAAATATTTCGTTCCAGGGACCCCCCAGAAGCAAAATTTGAGTTACAAATGTTCGCTTAAAAAACACATATATTCAAAGATTTGCACAAATTTTCACAACTTTTCAAAAGCAGCAGATCTACAAGCTCGCAGTGCCGCAATGTGAGCTTATCTGCCCTCACCTTGGGCCCTAGTAACTCAGTCCCACTCCCCCCCCCCCCCCCTTGTGACGCCCCTGCCCTCCAGGCTGCTGCTGGGTCATCATGCTGGGGGCTGGGCTGCTTGCTGCAGGGCGATACGGTGTTGCATTCAGTATTGGGTTGTGGTGCATAGCGTAGCGCTGCCCAAGGCACACTTGGTGTTCTAGGAAAGCACTGTCTCTGGAGAGGGTGTGGTTTACCCTGGCCTTGTGATAAGAGAGAGAGAGAGAGAGAGAGGGGGCCCCCCTGGGACCCGAAACGTTCAAATTCACCCTCGCCAAACCCAATATCTTCACTGGTTGTGTACTGTACGGTACGTACACTACCACAGTACGACACGCTGGGTGAGAAATGTACGTGCTGTGCTGTCTATACCGTACCTTCCTCTCTCTCCCCCGGCGTGAACTCGTCTGTGAATTATTTAAGGGTGTTGAAATGAAGGTGGAATAGTAAATATGATAACATATTGTACTGTATATTTATTGCATTGGAAGTTCACTTGCCTTTTTGCGTCAATGGCGTAATCTAACAGATTAAGTGGAGGTATGCACAAACATTATGGTTGATGTCTAACCGTGTTAACCTTGGCATCTCTATTTTGGGCAATTTTTTTTGAAAATGAGAAACATCAGCAGATCTACAAGCACGGCGGCTATATAGACTTACGACTCAAAGTTGCTATGTGAAGATGTGGAAGGACACAAAGGAGTGTACGCAGGTTTAGACATACCAGTGGCGTCAGTTCAGAAAAGGCTAAAGTATGGCAACATGACTGGTGTCTTGCAAGCGCACCTTCGCGCGCGTGCAAGATACCAGTCATGTTGCCATACCTTAGCAACAGGCATGATACATTCATTTTAAGAAGTACATTCTATTTTTTCTCCCGTTTCTACGGTTTCTTGGGCTGGATATGGCAGCCTGGAATGGTTGTTCAAGTGCAGCTGACCTACGGAACCTGGGAATATACAATTTTGTCAAGATGGGGAGAATAAAAGTGTGGAGAATAGAATACAATTATAATACCTTGTTAAAGTGACCATTTTGTTAAATTTTGCATTTGTGGTTATTTTAATGTAATTTTACAACATAATAACCAGCGCAGATAGACAAAGAGACATTCGTGGATTTATATTTAAAAGTCACTTTTATAATCCCCCCCCCTGGAACCAGGGTATGGCAGCTGCATACCCCTGCCATACCCAATTGACTCCCCTGCAGTGTACGTGCAGAAGAGTACAGTTGCAAATACAGTGTATTCCTTCATGTGAGGATAGAGGACTTAAAGTTTCACTGAGGACAGATATATATATTTACACACGCAGAGACCTTTCCATACCTCAGTGTATATGCATATGAGGTGCTCTGGTAACGGTATAACGCAGCACTAGTCCACCACCACGGAGTCCATAGGCAGGGGCGTCACAAGGGGTAGGAGAGTGGGACTGAGTTACTAGGGCCCAAGGTGGTGGAGGGGCCTTCATTATTTTATACCTTTAGCTATTGAAAAATAGCAGATATACAAGCTCACAGCGCGGCACCGAGCTGCGAGCTTGTAGATCTGCTATTTTTTTAAAGTCGTGAAAATGTGTGCAAATCTTTGAATATATGTATTTTTTAAGCGAACATTTGTAACTCAAATTTTGCTTCTGGGTGGGTCCCTGCCTGGTACTCAATATTTTGAGATGGGGGTCCGTGGCCAAATACATACCATTTTGGGGGTCCTTCACATGGAAAAGTTTGAGCTCCACTGACATCGAAACATAGGTTTTTCAAAAAACCTTAGAAGTATTTGAAACATTCAAAGATTTTCATGATTTTTCAAAAAATAGCAGATCTACAAGCTCGCAGCGCGGCACTCGGTGCCGCGCTGTGAGCTTGTATATCTGCTATTTTTCAATAGTTAAAGCACAGGGGCCCCACGGTGACTCCTTGTACCCAGGGCCCAACATTTGGTGCGACACCCCTGTCAGGGGAGGGAAGCCCCGCGGGGAGGGGGATCTTTGTCACCGGCACCGCTTATAATTCTACGGTTGAGGACGGTGCCTGTCAGCGGGGAATGTTGAACGGAGTAGGAGTAGGGTGGAGGTGATGGGGGGCACCTCCTGGTGGGGGCAGCTGAGACAGTGAGGTGCAACAGCAGTGGCAAGCAATGGGAGGAATTAATTGGCATAATGAATGAATAAATTCATTGCTGCCCGTAACCATCAAAAGTGCCCAAATCATTGAGGTGTTTAAGTCTCTTCCTCAAGACTCATTTGTTTTCAATGGCCTTTGATCACTGAGGCTATTGTACGAGTTTTATTTCAACTGTGTTTTTAGTACCGTCTTCATTGTTTTAAATGTGCTATATACAGGTAAATACACTTGATTTGATTTGATTTGATAAATTGGGATAAAACAATGATTGCTAAACTTTAAATTAAAAAGGTATATGGGATATTCAAAAAAGAAAAAAGAAGGATTTTTCATTTACTGCCTATACTTCTCAAATAAAAGACAAAAAAGCAAGGTCACGTTTCACCGTCAAAGGTATTACTTTGACAGTAACTTTTATTTGCCTGAAATGCCTGAAATAAATAAGGTTGTGAAAGAGGGAAAACGTTGCCATGAGATAGTGTGTATTACCGTCTGCTTTCAAGAAGCAGATAGTTGTCAAGAGCAACAAACGTGGTTTGTTTGGTCTTCCTCTCCTTCGGTTTCTCTATCTCTCTCACTTTCTCCTATCTCTCATTTACTTTCCTTCGCGTCTCTGTCTCTCTCTCTCTCTCTCTCTCTCTTCCTAGTGGCAGGCGAGGCAGGTCAACCTCTCCTTTGCTCCTCCCCCTTGCCCTCACCTGGCGCTAAGCCCAGAAATGTTGCTGCAACTCTGCGGCCTGTCATTGGTTCCCGCTCAGCACACACCGCTTCGTAAGAAGGGAAATGACAAACCCTCCCTCCTGCCCTGCCTCCACACTTCCCCCTTTACTTTCACTCTGCCTTCCTTTTCTCTCCGTCTGCCGTCCTCTCTCTCTCTCTCTCTCTCTCTCTCTCTCTCTCTCTCTGTCTCTCTCTCTCTCTTTTCTCCTCTAAATAGATTTGCCGTGGCCGGCTTTGCCATACTCGACTGTAAGTGATATGGGATTTGATTAGATTTTTCCTGCTTTGACCAAGCAAGTGGTGGAAAGCTGTGAATGGGCCACATTGTGCACTTGTGTGTCTCTGGCTGCTGCTGCGCGTGTGAGAGAGAGAGTGTGTGTGTTGGTGTGGCGTGGCGTGGCGTGTTGAGCGTGAGTGTGCGCGAGCGAGCGCGTGCATGCAATGTGTGTTTAGAGTGCAGGGCGGGTGAAAGTTTTATTTGTTTTAGCAGACACCCCTACATTGCTGACATTTTTAAATATTCTTCGTTCCCACAGCTTGCATAGCTCTGCCGCGATGGCATGAGCAGAACAGCTTAGAATACCGCAGCTAGGTCAGAGGGGAGCCCAGCACAACCATCAATCAGAAATGAATGGGAAGAAGAAATAAAACTGCATGAGTA
The DNA here is from genome assembly GCF_963921795.1 of Nannobrachium achirus. Classification (NCBI taxonomy): domain Eukaryota; kingdom Metazoa; phylum Chordata; class Actinopteri; order Myctophiformes; family Myctophidae; genus Nannobrachium; species Nannobrachium achirus. The sequence continues at coordinate 46,907,823 of NC_137814.1, read as the reverse complement.
TTCTTTGAAAGGAGATATGACTGGGCTAATCTCTTCATTTCTCTGTTTGCCTCCATCTTTCATTCTCTCTCTCTCTCTCTCTCTCTCTCTCTCTCTCTCTCTCTCCTTCTGTCTTTCTATTTCTGGTCCTTTGCCTCTCTCTTCCTCGTTCTCTCTCTCTCTGTTTGTCTCTGTCCACTCCTCTCTCTTTCTCCTTCTCTCTCTCTCTCTCTCTCTCCCCAGAGGAAGTGCCTTCCCTGACGTTTGCTGCAGCTTTGACCTGCTTCTACAGCCCGAAGCTCCGCCCACTCCTGCCTGACCCGCCGGCTCCCCCAAAACCCCTGCCCCAGCCTGCCTCGCTCGCTTGCTGCCCACAGTAACACGGAGCGCAACAGGACAGCGACCACACCCTTCCCGCCGCGCGGCCAACGCCCAGACCCTGCTTGCCCCCGCTCATCTCCTCCAACCACCGCAC
>NC_137814.1:46807369-46902369 GCF_963921795.1 Nannobrachium achirus | reverse complement strand
TTTCATCTCACTCATGTCACTTTGTCTGCTGACCTCACTCAGCAACGAAATATAAATAAAATGAACAAAAATAAAAAATAAAACAATTCACAGGAGGCAAGCAGTGATCACTGCAATGTCGTTTCAAATGCACTACATTGCAGGTGCTATTTGAGAGGAAAAAACTAAAAAAAGTAGAAGAAGACACATGTGACATGCATGATCTGGGCAGATTGCCCCAGGAAATGTACGTACGTACAGTGCATAAGTACGTACTACACACACACACACACACACACACACACACACACACACACACACACACACACACACACACACACACACACACACTTGCAGCACAGATAGTCAGGGGTTCTTTCTGACATAAATTCATACGCTGACAAACGGCTTGTCCTACTTTTGGTCTCATACTGGTCAGGTTTTAGAGTGTGTGTGAGAAATAGGACAAGGATGGCCCAAAGAGTTTATCTCGTTTAGCAATTTAGCAAGCTACAGCTGTGTTGAATAGTCTGCTCTACAGTACACACACACATTTACATTACCACATACCCCTGTATAGTATACACAGACCACACACAGACAGACACACACACACACACACACACACACACACACACACAAGTACAGACACACACGTACCGCATACATGCACACACTTTCCATGCACACAGACGCGAAGACACACTGCACCACATACATGCACACACCACTCACACATACACACACACACACACGTTGTGCCCATGAGAGAGGAGCGACCTTCTTCTTGAGCAGTATATAATTAGAACAGGTCTCACATGATCGCCAGAGCATAGCTCTGCAGGTCACACCCAAACCTTGTCATCTCCCCAACAGACGGAGGCTCACTCTGGCCTCCTTTCACAGGCAGGACACACTCAGAGACATGGTCTCCCTCACACTGCACCCAGTGGTGCTTCCCAAACAGTGGCTCGGTGGGGCCCGGGACCTCATTTTGGGGTCGTGGTAGTGCGCAGTACCCTTTTTGGGGTATTTTTTAACAATTATTATTTCAAAAACATTCAAAATAATTTCATAAATGAATAAAAATCAATGAAGTTCCATGAGTTTAAAAGTAAAATACTTTAAAGAAGTAGTGAAAACAGCAGATCTACAAGCTGCGACAGGTTTGTAGTTTGGGAGACATCAAATGTCTCTTTTGGGTATCGAGCTAAACCGTTTGGGAACCCCTGCCCTACACCATCACACAATGCCTGGAGAGCTACCAGCAGTCAGTGACTCTGTGCTCAGGGTGTTAGCTCTGAGAATGTATATTATCGCTGTAATTGGAGAAACGGATATCGCGGGTGAGACGATCAATCAGGCAGGGCAATCAGAACCAAGGATATATCCAAGCTGAGGTATAACTAGAGTGAGAATTTTGTTTGTGCGTGTGTGTGCGCTTGTGCTTGTAAATGTCTACCGCATGTGTGCGGGTGGGACTGAGCATTTTGGCTTTGCACTTGGCCTCAAAAACCGGCGCGCGAACCGGTCCGTTGGCCGTGTGTGTGTGTGTGGTTGGTAAAGAGCAGATACTGTAGCTTAGCTATGTTGCTGTGGGGTAAATATTTGGATAGGCATAATAAGCTGCCTGCACTCCCCTGGTCTGAAGTCAGCTTTTGGGAACTCGTCCTGTCAATGGTTAACCTGCTAACGGAGCAGCAGAGCCTGATCAAATGCGCCAAATGTATGACAGATTGAATAAACAGCGGCGCAAACGGCAAAGATGCCAAGGAATGTCTCCGTCTGTGTATACTTTACAACGATATACATATCTATCTATGGTATGTATTTATATGTACATGTATACCGATACATAAACTATTTATGAACAAGTAATCTCCACCCTGTGTCAGGTTTCCATTTCTCGCTCCTCCCTCTTTTTTTTTTTTTTCTCGATCAATCTTCCCCTCTTCCTGCTTCCACTTCTATCCTCTCCTCGCCTCATTTGCTTCAGGCCACACCCATTCCTGGACAGGATAGTTCACATTACACCCCCGGCTCACACACACACACACACACACACACACACACACACACACACACACACACACACACACACACACACACACACACTACATGCACGCACCCGCGCACAAACGCACATACCGTACAGTACAGTACTAGTATACACAAAAATACATGTACTGTGCATGTGCAAGTACTCAGTCACACACACACACACACACACACACACACACACACACACACACACACACACACACACACACACACACACACACACACACACATACACACACAGAACACAACGCATGTGTGTGTGTGTGAGTGGAGAGAGTGCTGCAGATGAGGTCACCAGTGACCCAGCATGAACCCATGGTGGAGGCGTGGCGGAGACTTGTTTAACCCCCAACATGGAGGGCCTGCATGACATGGCTGTCATAAAGAGCAGACCGGCGGACCGTGGAGAGATAACACAGTGGTGGAGAAAGTATTCAAATGTTTTACGTAAATACTGCAATATAGAAATGCTCTGTTACAAGTCTGGGATTCAAAATGCACTTGAGTAAAAGTATGAAAGTATCGGCATCAAAATATATTTAGTACTAAAAGTAAAAGTAGGAAATGTTTGAAAATAGCTTGTAGATCGGCTATTTTCAAATAAATAGCCGATAAAATAGGGCTTAAGTGGATTAATGTATGTTTTATAATATTATAATTTATATCTGCAAAGTAACTAAAGTTTTCAAATAATGTAGAGGAGTAAAAGTATAATATTTGGATCTGAGATGTAGTGGAGTAGAAGTAAAAGTAAAGTACTTTAAAAAAATAACTCAAAATTGTACTTAAGTACAGTAATGAAGTAGATCTAATCGTTACTTTACACCACTGCCTGCATGTGTGTCATAAAGAGCAGACTGGCAGTCCGTGGAGAGATAACATGCTGAATGTGGAGGGGAGATCAGGACAACACACACACGCACGCGCACATGGGCACACACACACACGCGGAAACACGCACACACAAACATAAGTGTATGGCTTAGACCTTGTACTTTGACACTCACTTGTCACAGATTCTGTCATCATGACGTCTGAGAAAATGAGAGCGTGTGTGTGTGTGTGTGTGTGTGTGTGTGTGTGTGTGTGTGTGTGTGTTTGTATGTGTGAAGGGCTGTCACGATTATGACATTCTACATGGCGATTAATTGTCACACGACACAATACATCATCACGATTTAATCGTGTTTTTGTCGTTGAACACTGCAACATATGAATATAAATGTCATTTCTATTTTAGGCTTTGAAGTTGCACATGCCGGCAGAAATGGCAAATAACCTAAATATAACCTAGTCCTAACATATGTAACACATCACTTACTACTTTGAATGCCATAGTTTTGCCAAAACTAATGATTAACTGCCATGGATCTTGTTTTTACCAGATATCCGGTGCCGCCGTTCACGCCTGTTTAAAGTATTTTCTTTCATGCGGAGAAAAAAATATATACAGCCACGATGATCTGTGTGTAAGCTATGGTCCCTAGAAAACAAGCTGTTTTGACCAAACAAGTGATCTGGGAAAAAGAAGTGGAAATATATTCATGTTTCTGCAGCGACTTTGTATACAAAGTAATGAGAACCGGAATAATATTTCCGCTAGGAATCATGGGAACATTTTTTTTATTTATTTATTTTTTTGCTCACTAGTGGCCGCCGCAGCGTCCCTGGGCGTGATAATGGGGCCAGGGCGCTCCATGGGGGGGTAATCGTTATCATGTTACTGGATGTGTTAAGCATCCCAAGTGTTAATAGAAGGAAGAAAATAGACGATCTACAAGCTCACAACAAGCTGCTATCTCCACCATTCCTTTAATATTTGAAAATATATGAAAAGGTTTCAACATGCCGATTAAGCCGATTATGCAAAGATGATTGTGATAGGCCTGGACTGTGGCGTAGCAGTCCGGGCACGTAGGCTGAAAAGTAGCGTGTGGCGGTTCCCGTTCCTGACGATCTTCGCTGCATGTCTTTCCCCATCTCCCTCTCTCTAATTGTTGTGACTCAGATAACTGCGATTAGGCAGCAAATTGTGAATTGTGACAAACCTAGTGTGTGTGTGTGTGTGTGTGTGTGTGTGTGTGTGTGTGTGTGTGTGTGTGTGTGTGTGTGTGTGTGTGTGTGTGCGTGCGCGTGTGCGTGTGCATGTGTGCTAGGGCATTCACGAATAGAGATTTTTAGTATTCGAATTATTCTACCTCAAAGTATTCGAATAGTCGAATATTCGACAGGACAGGCCAAACTGTCAAATATTAAGTAAGCAAGAGGCAAACATTGTGAAAATAGCAGATCTACATGCTCTAGGGCAGGGGTCCTCAATAGGCGGACCGCGGTCCATGTCCGGACCCAGGCGCACCTCCGTCCGGACCGCGGCACATTTCTGAGAAATCTCCGCACAGTTGTATCTGACGATCGGACTGACTGTGTGTGATTTGTGTTTGTGTGTGCGTGGGTGTGTATGTGCTCATTCGCTCAAACACATACACAGGCTCACAAGACACACCCCTACGCCAATTTGCAAGCCCACAAAGCGTAGCGGGTGCAACGTGCTGTGGGCTTGTAGATCAAAGGTTTTCCTTCCCTCCGAAGCAGCGCTCTCCATGCTGCTCCCCCCTCCCCTCCCCTCTCCACACACTCATGCCGCTCGCTGCCTGAAAAAGTTGCTAAAACCTCTTGGAAACCATTGCTCCCACTGGATTAATAACTTAGAGATCTTCTACCTTTGGCTGTTCAATTGGAGAGGACAACAGCAACACATTAATATCCACGATGTAAGGCTCCAACTGCTTGCATTAGACGAGAAATAGTCGCGAAACTCGTGATGCGTGATCATGCGTCTTTAACAATGTGATGTGTCGTCGCATATTATTGCCAGCTATCCTAGGCTGTGTTAGGTTAATAACTATGACTCGTTGACCCTGATTTGACTGGCCATTTGACATAGGCAACCAGCAGTCTGGCTTGTGCAGTACGTGTGTCAACTGAATGTCAAGTAATCCTCTCCCCCTCACGCTAAGTTTCACTTTATTTTCCATTCTATTCTGAACGACAAGCCTAATATTGCATTCATGCTCTTTAGTTTCCAATAATTAAACTATAAGCCAGTGTTTTATTGCTACACAATAAATGTAAATAATGTAGCCTACTCTACATGCATAAATAATTATCCATTCATCCATCCATCCATCTTCAACCGCTTATCCAGCATCGGGTAGCAGGGGTAACAGTTCCAACTGAGATTTCCAAAGTTCCAAATAATAATAATAATAATAATAATTAAAATAAACAATTCTAATGATTATAAAATAAACATACATACATACAGTACATACTGTATAAATGTATCCGCCTTATTTCGCCTTTGCCTTTTTTTCCGGACCCGGACCTGTTTCAAAAAAATATTTCTGGACCTTCAAGATTTGTATTTGAGGACCCCTGCTCTAGGGCATTCACTAGGGCATGTAGATCTGCTATTTTCACAATATTTATCAGTGGAACCGAGTCACATTAATACCTACAATTCCAAGGGCTTGTCAGGGTGGGGGTCCCCAGTTCAAATATGTTTATTTTGGGGGTCACGGCCTAAAAAGGTTTGAGAACCCCTGGTATAGAGCATTAACAAATTCATTCACCAGGGGCACTGGCAACTCATTCTTATGACTTCCTATCTAGCCAAGCTTTATAAACTATAGAGAATACAATAAAAAAAACTAAAAATAAGCGAATATTCGACTTTGGTGAACAACATCGAATAGTTACTTTGATATTCGAATATTCGAATAGTTGGTGAATGCCCTAGTGTGTGCGTGCGTGCGTGTGTGTGTGTGTGAGATGCACACGCGCATATGTCAGTGTCTGTTATCTGTCTATCATATTGGTATCTTTCCAGCTGTGTTGTCACACAGCGATGCCAAACTCAGATTCCTGCACAGAGGAATGGGGCATAACTCTTAACATCTGATACCTCATCTCTCTCTCTCTCTCTTTCTTTACCTGCTTTTATTTCTTTTCATCTCTCTCTTTCGCCCTCTCATTCTCTCCAGACCTTTATATTCTCACTTTACCTGATTATTTTATGACAACATGTTCATTGTGTACATTCTGGGGCAGTGGCGTAATTTCAGAAAAAGCTAAGGTATGGCAACATGACTGGTGTCTTGCACGCGCGCCATACCTTAGCAACAGGCATGATATATTTATTTTAAGAAGAAGTACATATAATATATAATTATATATACCTATAATATAATTCTAATACCTTGTTAAAGTGACCATTTTGTTAAGTTTTTTATTTGTAGTTATTTTACTGTAATTTACCAACATAATAACCCGCCCAGATAGACAAAGAGACATTCATGGATTCATATTTAGAACTAACTTTTATATATTCCCCCCTGGACCACCCCTGCCATACCCAATTGACGCCCCTGTTCTGGGGTTACGTGAAACAATCAGGATAAACAAGTAACTGTGCTCATACAGACACACACACACACACGCACGCACGCACACACGCATGCACACACACACACACACACAGTCATGGCAGACACGTGTGGTAAATATTACATTGGTTGCTAGTCAACAGTCTTTCTTTTATTGCTTAAATCATAGCTGTCGGGCTGCTAGAAACCTTGTATCTCCATATATCAACTTTTCGTGTTTTTTTTCTTTTCTTCTTTTCTTTGTAAATTAAAGCACTGATTGCGCAAGAGTGTTGCGCAAGAGTTGTGAAATCACAAGCTCACAAAACACATCGTGAGGCAACACTTTGTGAGCTTGTGGGTGCTATTTTCACTATTTTTTTTTCAGAAGTTACAGTGAAAGTGATGAATGAAGACATGTCTTTGGGTTTTTTATAAACATTGAACCAATGAAAATCATTGTTAAAGGGGAATACCACTCATTTTCAACTTTGAACTATGTCTTTAATCATGTCAGTGACATCATGAAGATGTACTCACTCTGCAGGCCATCGTCATGATGTCACTGATCACATGACCCCACAAAATCCTCCAATTCTAGGCAACACAGAAGGGGAGGGGGGGGACTTTTTTTCTTATTTCAACACAACTCCTCTAAGGTATATTAATGACATACATTTTTGTTCAATGTTGAAAATGAGTGGTATTCCCCTTTAAGAGCTTGTGACAAAATAATAATGACACTGATACATTGAAACACAGGTTCTTCTTTTCCATTTCCTGAAAAGTGTCAGGTTTTTGGACATTCTTTACGAAGTTACAATACACACTTTGCCGGTTGTATTGAGCGGTCCTCCAGATAGGCTCATCAGCAACCAATTCCTCATAAAAAAAGAAGCATGTGGCTAAATATAATAATGACACTGATCCATTTGGAACACAGGTTCTTCTTGTTTTGTTTTCTTCTTATTTCCTGAAAAGTGTCAGGTGTTTGGACATCATTCCTTGCGAGGTTTCCACCGCGACGGCGACGAAATTCAAACGGCATGCTTGAACCAATCACAGGCCAGCTAGGGTGTTTAATAAGAGCACTTGCAGGTGGTTGTGAGGTCACCAGGCTGATGGACGACAGAGTACATGTGCATGCGCACGTGTGGTGGTGCCAGGGGTGTCCCATCAAATTCTGGGCCCTGGGTACGAGAATTCACTCACATTTTGTGCTTGAACTATTGAAAAATAGCAGATCTACAAGCTCACGCTGTGAGCTTGTAGATCTGCTATTTTTGAAAAATCGTGAACATTTGTGCAAGTCTTTGAAGGTTTCAAATCCTTCTAAGGTTTTTTTTTTTAAAAACCTATGTTTCTATAGTGCTCAAACTTTTTCATGTGAAGGACCCCCAAAATTATATGTATTTGGCCACGGATCCCCATCTCAAAATGTTTAGTTCTCGGTGCCGTGCTGTGAGCTTGTAGATGTGCTATTTTACAATTGCTAAAGTATAAAACAATTAAGGCCCCTCCACCTTGGGCCCTAGTAACTCAGTAACTCAGTCTTTTCCCCCCCTTGTGACGCCCCTGGGTGGCGAACATGTCCGCACAGTGATTTTCAACCCTTTTCATATCAAGGTCCATTATTTATTTGGCATTTGAGCTACGGAAACCACCATTTGATGACATTTAGCCTCTCAGACCATGCAGAACGTCAAAGGTTTTGTCCACAATTCCATGCCGTATTGATGTTGCTACCATAGGAGAGATAACGGGCAAACGTTGACCAAAAATAACAATTCTTCTACGTTCTCTAATTGTGCAGACTTCTTGTAAATTAAGTAATGCAGATGTTTAACTGGTAATGCAGATGTTTAACCGGACCACTTGTTGAAAACCACTGATCTGACAGGTTATAATCGAATGTCTCATTTAACTCATCGGAATAGTTTCATCTTATTTTAGAGGAGGAAATAACTGCTTTGAAATATTATACAAACAGGCCTACAGATTATTATTATCATTATCTCATACATGAGAGAAAGCTTTATTTTTATTTGTATAACATATAGACACACACACACACACCTGAATGTCATTTAAAACCACCTCAAAATTGAATAGAAATGTTCTATTTAGTAACTTTTAGGCACACCGCGCATGTGAACGTGGACTCAATGTAAGTCGATACAAAATCATCACCCAATTACGCCGCACTGTTCCGTCCAACCACCACAGCCTATTATTTTTTTTTTCTTTCCTTCTTTGGAAGTATCATTTTCACACAGCAGTGATGAAGTTGGTTGGCAGAGTGGCATTATGTTAATTTTCAATCAGGGCAGAGCCTCCTAATGGCAGTCATTTGGACAGATCGAGGCAGAGATAGCCTCCATCATATCAGGCCAGCATTCATCCACTCAATTCATCCACTCAATCCCAGTCTGCAGATGGAAATAATACCAATTATTAGACCTATTTGATCCCGCAGGGGAAATTCAGCCTCACCCAACTGATTGCCTCCCAAATAGTCAGAGTTTAACTCAGGGGGAGGAGGTGGACACTTGGACACACATGTTGATTTTGACAGGAGATTTTGATTTAGTTTACTTCTGAATACAATTTAATTAAGTTTTAGTCACATTTCTGAGAAGTTTTAGTTTTAGTCTAGTTTTTGTCGACAAATATAACATTTTAGTCGACTAAATTTTACAGTTGATTTAGACCAGTGTTTCTCAAACTTTACATTTTTAAGGTCTCCCCTTAACTCTGACAGCATACAAATGGAATCAAATGGACCCTCCATCATTTGCATACTGTATACTGTGACTTGTATGGGTCAATTTAGACCCCCCTAAAGGAACCCACAGAGTCCCTGGAATCCACTTTGAGAACCACTGATTTAGACGGCTAAAATGTTTTTGGCGTGCCTTGATGGCGTTGTGATGGCTGATTTTCACTGGGCTGCGTGCTGAAAATAGCCGATCTACAAGCTCACAACGTGTCACAGCGTGACGCGTTGTGAGCTTGTGGATCTGCTATTTTCAGGAGCGCAACACCCGAGTGCAACCAAACATAAAACGTCTTGTCTTTCAGTTCTAATGGATCTCTTCTACACTAGTCCCTCCCTAACAGTTTAGTTTTTATTTGTTGACGAAATTGTCAATATATTTAGTCTCGGTTTTTGTCGTCATTGCTTAGTTTTTATTTAGTTTTTATTTTTCTACGAAATCAACACTACCTCGACACATTGCCGCGGGGGCTTGAACCTGGTCTGTATCTCCAGACAGCCTCTCTACCCGTCTGTCAGCGAGAGATAGACAGGAAAGGCCGTGGTAGGGGAGAGAGAGAGAAAGAGAGAAAAAGAGAGAGAGAGAGAGTGAGAGAGAGAGTGAGTGAGTGAGAGAGAGAGAATTCAAACCAGTGTTCATTTTGACAGCAAATCTTTATTTAGTTTTAGTCAGAGTCGTTTGAATAGATTTCGTTTTAGGCACATTTTAGTCATCTGAAAGGTAGAAAAACTAGACTAAAAGTGTAGTCTAGTTTCAGTTGTCTAAATCTACATGCAGTTGACTAGCTTTATTTGTGTGGTTTCCTGTATGCGTTCTTGCCATACGAGACACCGTGGCGCCCCCCTCTAATTGGATTTTTAATGGGATATCTGCCGTGTGCATCCGCCAGCAAATCTACATCTCGGAGGGAACACACTGAATATCGCTCACCTTTTAAGTTAACGAGACATGTACCCAGTCAGCCATAACGAGCGGATTTCAGCAGAGTGAGAACATGTCACGTTAAGAGTGTATTTAGTGGCATTTTATTTGGCAGCCACGCGCAGTTATCCGGTTTCACTCGACGAGGAATAAACATATTGGAATGGCTTAATTAAATTGGAGTTAAGTGCCGTCCACACCACGCACTATAACGGTAACTATATCCTCATTGACTTTTTAAACAATATTACAGCAGTTATAATTATAGTGCTCAGAGTGGACAGACCATTAAACTAACGCCCAGGATTAAATTGTTGCGATGCTGAATGTTGCAGTGTATGAGAGTCCTGTGTGCCTATAAATATGTACGCATGACTCTGTATCTGTCTGTCGTTGTGTCCGTCTGTCCTTTGCATATTTCAAGATGGACTTAACACGTGGTACGTGGTCAGGGACATGCTGGGTCCCTGATTCAGCCCGGGGGAAAGAGTTGGAGAGGCCCTGTTTTCACTACTTTTGTGCGACGGCCTTGTATGATGAAGTAGGGATTTGCTTTACGAAAAAATCTACAAATTTGAAACTTGGAGGAACGAGGTTTCTGCCCGACAGTGACGATTTACTTTGTTGGCCGCCCAGACCCCAAAATGGAACAAAGGCCGACATTTTATTTTTAATTTTTTCCCAAATGGCCGGCCTGGACCGGCCGGGAATGAACCGGCCGTTCGGGAGTTGTCCCGCTTTTCCCAATGGCCAGCACGTCCCTGTACGTGGTTGTACTGTGGAAGACACTGGGACTGCAGTGTTGAGTGCGAAGTCAATAGGATGAGGTCTGCTCCATGTTATGTGTGTGTCTTGCGAACCGCTCGTCTGATCGACTTCACACTTGCCGGGTGTATAATTGCTTGAGGAAGTCAATCAAATGAGCAGCTCTCCAGGACCGGTGTGCTGGCACACAAGCATGGCACTCGAATTGTTCTCAAGCGATTTTCATGTGCGTGTACATTAGGCCTGTCCTCTAAAAATCGACGAATCGACGCGTCGTTTTAAGCCCCCGGAATCGACGCCAATTGTTTGAGTCGAGCCGTCAAAAATATATATATTTTTTTATCACACCAGTATACTGTGGTGCGGTATGAGAGCGCTGGACTGTGACTGTCATGTAATTCTTATTGAGTCCATACTTCCTACTACTAGACTTAAAAATAAAATCAGTTCACGTGACTTGAAAGTTGCCTTGATCATATAACAGGGAGCTCTTATTTTGAAGTTAACCGCTTGGAAAGGAAATGCGTCGACGAGTTGTTATTCTACTTGAGAGCTGGCCAAAGAAGCAGCAGAGCCAGCGCGATGCGCTTTCACTTTCACTGCCGTGGGTGTGTGGTGGTTTGACTCAGGCTGAGGAATAGCGACGGGCGAACTGTTTTCTTTTTATTATCTCGCACCAGATCGGCAACATAGCTCTTTTGATACAGCAGCGGTGCTCTGAGAAAATACAACTTGTGGAAATAATACACGACATGCTGTCAAAGAGATGCATTATTCTCTCCTCCGTTGTTCTACTCTGCTCCACAATTCACAATTACGCACGGCAAATTACGCACGGCTGGACGCAATCTTATCGTCCAGTGTCCACCGCTATCATGTCTCAATATGCACGGTAGTTCATGGATCTAATTCACTTTAAAGGCTTAAAACATATTGCTGTTTTATTGTATTACTTTGACGTGGTTTAAAAGCTTAAAGCACCACTTTCTTTTTCTTTTTTTTTCTTTTTTTTACATAAACGATTCGTCGACGCGTCGGATTAACCCCCGCGACTCGAATCGACTTGATAAATCCTGCGTCGAGGACAGCCCTAGTGTACATAGATAGATGCACTTCACCAGCTTGCAAGGTCGAATTCAAAAATAGCAAAAGCAGCAGATCTACAAGTTCGAAACACTTTGCGCCGCATTTCGAGCTTGTGGATCTGCTACTTCTTCTCTCGCGGGAGGCTGTAGTAGTGTGATCGTTCAAGTAGGGCGTCAATTTATGAAAAAACACAAAAAGTTAAAATACAGAGACAGGGGTCTTCAACAGGGGGTCCGGGAACCCTATGGGGTTCTCAGAGTTACTGCAGGGGGTCCTCCAAATCTTTGTGTGATAGAAACCTTTTTTTTTTTATCCTTTTTATATTAACCACTTGAAGCCTAGCTTCCATATTCTGAGAACTTCAGCCAGAAATAGCAGATCTACAAGCCACTGCGAGGCGTTTTGAGCTTGTAGATCGGCTATTTTTGGCAAAGAGCTTTGGTGTCGAGGGGGAAAAGAGCAGACTAAGTACAGAGTGAAAGGTCAAGTTTATTAAGTATTGATTTTCCAAGTGGTTAAATATCAGAAAACACAAATTTGTCACACAGATGAATGTGCTGTCAAACAATGAAACTATATGGAATCTATGGGTCGTGGGGGTCCCTGCTTCATCTCTCTCTCAGCTAAGGGCCTGAAAACATTAAAGACCCCTGCAGCAAGAGGTTTCTGCCTGACAGCATCGATATGTATTTGTGTCCATGAGTGTCATCTCAGAGTCCTGCTTGGATCAGTGTAGCTGTCGGCTCTGTTGTAGCAAATCAGCTGGAACAGCCTGTGTTTCCACTCAGTATCAGTTGGCTCTGTCTCTCCTTCACTTCAGCCATACACAGATTAGCTCTCTGGTGGTCTCTCTATCTTCTCTCTCTCCTTTCCATCTCTGTCTCTATTTCCTCTCTTATACGGCATACCGTAAATACACACACTGGCTGTAAAACTTGAAATAATTGCAGCTTTACATCACATCATGATTCTGCCACCGAGTATAAAACTGTGTAAAACTGCATTAAAATGATAACATCTGCAATAAAAAAGTACATTTGGAGGTTCAATATCTTTATTCACATAAACATACATATAGTCCGAACGTTTCAGGCAAAAATCGTGCACTTTATGAAAGAAGCATGAAATTTGGCACACAGTTAGAACATGCCATATGGAACATTTTTGGCTATAGGGGCATCGCAGATTTGTCTTGGGAAACTTGTGGGAGCCAATCAAAGTTGCTCTCATAGACTTTACTATAGAGTAAAATAATACAAAAAACTAGAAGCAGTGCTCTTCCGAGCACAGGTCTCCACCAGGCCACACAAATCGGCCTGTTATAGCGCCACCATGAGGCTGATTTAAAAAATGTGGGGCAGAGGTTCTGAATTAGCATCCAGGGAGTGTGTGTGCTCAGTTTGGCAGCGATCGGGCCAACGGCGCCGGAGATTAGCTGGTAACAACCAGGCCACACAAATCGGCCTGTTATAGCGCCACCATGAGGCTGATTTGAAAAATGTGGGGCAGAGGTTCTAGATTGGCATCCAGGGAGTGTGTGTGCTCAGTTTGGCAGCGATCGGGCCAACGGTGACTGAGATTAGCTGCTCACAAACTGCGAGGACGCACGGACGCACGCACGGACGCACGGACGCACGGACGCACGCACGGACGGACGGACGGACGGACGGAGGGGAAAACATACTCTCCCTCAGCCTTCGGCTGGTGGAGACAATAATTATGCTTTAAGTAGCATGTGAGGGGTCAAACTAGGTGTTATTCGGGATTCTGAAACCAATGCAAGCATTTGTTTTGCACGAAAAACATTCCTTTCCGAGAAACGGCCGCCACAAAACTTTGAAAAGTGATGACTCATCACTAAACCATAGTTTTATGGAGTCAGTTTTTAGCCCAAGGAATGTTATTCCTGCAAAACAAATGTTTGCATTGGATTCAGAATCCCAAAAAACACCTAGTTTGACCCCTTGGCTTACATGCTACTTAAAGCATATGTATTTTTTGTATTATTTCACTTTATAGTAAAGTCTATGAGAGCCCAACTTTAATTGGCTCCCACAAGTTTCCCAAGACAAATCTGCGATGCCCCTATAGCCAAAAATGTTCCATATGACATGTTCTAACTGTGTGCCAAATTTCATGCTTCTTTCATAAAGTGCACGATTACCTCAAAATACTGCCCGAAACACCTGTACTAATACAGTATAGCAGTAAGACCACTAAGGGCAAAAAGTGCCATGTCTTGGCCATCTGGCCAAAGGGATTTGGTTCCCCTGACATCACAGGGATCTCCATATATGGCAATAAAGGGGATTTGGTTCCCCTGACATCACAGTGATTATATATTGGCATTCACAGATATGGGTGTAATATTGATGACATCAGGGATCTCCATATATGGGTATAAAAGAGATTTGGTTCCCCTGGCATCACAGGGATCTCCATATATGGCAATAAAAGGGATTTGGTTCCCATGACATCACAGTGATGTCAGAGCGAGAGAGTCAATCAACAAAAAAGACAAGCGTTACCCGTCCGGACGGACAGATACTATACTATAGATAATGTGACGGTAAACTGCAACCTTGGGTCTCATTAATACACTTGTTAGCAGCATTATAGGCTGTGCAATTTGTGTAATTCAAGCTTCCTCAACAGTGTGGATAAAATAAAAAATATATATAAATAAAAAAGGTAGAATGGTAAAATAGTACTAATAATAATTATAATATGCATAGTAAAATGCAAGTAAAGTGAATATTATATAGTGCAGTATGATACTAAAAAATTGCAGTAAATATCAGACAAACAGTAGTCATGTTACAGAGCGACACAACATGAAGCCATATAAGCTACTAGAAGTCGGTATTTGAGAAGTGTTGACTACGCAGAACAACATTTAAAACCTACCGTAAACAACCAAATTGACCCTCATCCAAGTCTCAAACCATATATACTGTATTTTTCTTTCGGTGCAAACATGCAAACATGTATTTAGGCCAGGTAGTCACCCAACCAACCATTACATCTGTTTAGCCTCGAATTATGTCGCAAGCTCTGGATGCACACAGAGAAAACTCCTTTAAAAAGGTCAAAGTGCACAACGCATATTATTTACTGCTTCTTCATAGGATATATTTAACTGAAAACCATTTCGCTCAGTCGTTTTGTTATTCTGTCTCTCTCTCTCTCTCTCACACACACACACACACACACACACACTAGGGATGGGACGATAAGCGATATTATCGTTTATCGTGATAAAAAACACCCACGATAATCGTATAGTGGAGATTTCATTTATCGTGATATCGTCCTCCGTCATCGATCTACAAGCTCACAACGCGCCGCGTTGCGATGCGTTGTGAGCTTGTAGATCGGCTATTTTTTGGAAAATGTTTGGCCCCAGGATAATGGATTTTGATTATCGCGATAATATCGTAAATTGCGATTTCTTTCGTTACAATAATCGTGATATGACATTTTCACATCATCCCATCCCTACTGTAGAAACAGTCTCACGTTGAGTCAGTCAGTCAGCAGGATCATTACCCGCCCATTAAACAGCTGAGAAAAGAGCTTGTGGGGATAGCCATTCACTCCCATGCTCTCTCAACACATATTTAAACTGTCCCTGCCCGTCTCTTCTGCTATTTACTCCGTCTCCTTAGTCTTCCTACCCTCATATCATGAGACATCTGATGCCACAAGACATGGCAAAGTATGAACGGTATGAAACATCAGTCTATCTTCATCAATCTCTCCCTCTCTCTCTCTCTCTCTCTCTCTCTCTCTCTCTCTCTCTCTCTCTCTCTCTCTCTCTCTCTCCTAGTTGGCTCTATTTCTCACTCAGGCACTGTCTGTTTTCCTCCTCATGTCTTTCAATCTTGTCTGTCTCTCTTAACTTTCTCTCTGATTCTTATTCCCTTGCACATTCCTAACCCCTCCGTCAGTGTCTGGGCATGTCGACCCCGTAGCACTGCTCTACTACTGAGTGAATAAAATTATGCTTTTATGAAGCGCTATATTTTACATCATTTCACAATCACTTTCTCTTGGCGTTACTCAGTGAGTCAACGATTTTATGGGGAGAAATAAGCTGTTTTTGATCTGTGTGTGTGCGTGCCTCCCTGTCTCTCAACCTCTCTCGCTCCCCTCTCTCTTTTGAGCGAGAGAGAGAGAGAGAGAGAGAGGGGACAGAGGGGGAGAAAGCTCTGCCAGTGCCAGGTTGGAGGGAAATAATCGGATGCTGAAACAAGATTAGGCCGGTTGACACTGGGATTACGATGGGTGAAATCAGATCAGTGTAATATAGCCCAGATTAACATGTTAGCTCCAACCGATGATAATTAAACCAAATGGAATCAGCCTGTTATCTGGCTGGTGGTTGTAACGGGTGTTAGTTAGAGATGGTTAGAGGTATAGGGAGGATGAAGGAAGCAGGATAGTGAAAGGCAGGGGCGTCACAAGGGGGGGGGGGAGTGGGACTGAGTTACTAGGGCCCAAGGTGGAAGGGGCCTTAATTATTTTATCCACAACTTTCCAACGTCCCATAGTGCATTGCGCAGAAGGTGTGCGGCAGCGTCCGGCGCCGCAGCCGAGTGTGATCTACAAGCTCACATCGGTTGCATCTGCGAGCTTGTATGTCAGCTGTTCTCCGGAAGTGTCCCACAGATGATGCTACAGTAAATTCTCGCGAAAACAGGTGGATACTTTAGCTATTGAAAAATAGCAGATCTACGGTGCCGCGCTGCAAGCTTGTAGATCTGCTGTTTTTGAAAAGTCGTGAACATGCGTGCAAATCTTTGAATATATGTATTTTTAAGTGAACATTTGTAACTAAAATTTTGCTTCTGGGGGGTCCCTAAGAACGAAATATTTTGAGATGGGGGACCGTGGCCAAATACATATCATTTTGGGGGTCCTTCACATGAAACGGTTTGAGCACCACTGACATACCGTAGAAACATAGGTTTTTCAAAAAGACAAAGACAAATTTTCATGATTTTTCAAAAATAGCAGATCTACAAGCTCGTAGTGTGGCACTCGGTGCCGCGCTGTGAGCTTGTAGATCTGCTATTTTTCAATACTTAAAGCACAAAATAATGGGCACAGAATTTGGTGCGATATCCCTGATAGTGAGAGGGGATGGTTAGCATGGTGGAAGAAGGAAACAGGATAGTGAGAGGGGATGGGGGAATACAAAGACAGCATGAAATGAAGACGTACAGAAGAAAAAAGGAAACCTCGGCTTGAACCTTCCTTTTTTCTTTCTCATCTCTTGACGTTTTATGATAGGTTGCTAAGCTACCGCATCCGTTCCGAGGCTGTAGAGACGAGTCCTGTGTGTGTGTGTGTGTGTGTGTGTGTGTGTGTGTGTGCGTGTGTGCGTGTGTTTGCGTGTGCGTGTGGGGAGAGAGTACAAGTAATAAAAGACAAACAGAGAGATCCGAGTGGGAATAGACGTTGCTGCACTGCTTTATTGGAGTGGTTACTGTTTTTGTTACTGCTGGGTTCTTTGTTCTGTGATCAGTGACAGTCCAGGTGTCTAAGAGAGGGTTACAAACTTCACCTTGTGTTTCCTATTACTCAGAAAGATGGTTGGTATTAGATGGTAGTCAGTGTTCAGAATCAGCGATGGTTCTCAAAGTGGAGTACACGGGCACCCCCAGGGGTCCTTAGGGGGGTTCCAGGGGGTCCCCAGCTAAATGTATTTTATATAGCATCACAATAATTGAAAAAAAAAAAGAAAAGAAAATGTACTACTTTTTCACACAAATATTCTACTCTGAGAGTTCCTGGTACAACACATTTTTAGACGAGGGTCCGCAGCCAAATGTATATACATTTTGGGTGTCAAAAACAATGTTTGAGAACTACTGCCATAGTGAACAGATCAAAAAGTCAGATTCATGTACTGTCATTGAAATTTGTACTTGGAGCGGTGAGCTGCAGCCGTGCCGCGTTCGGGAATCAGTAATGGTGATCAACCGCCCCATTCCAACCCTTGATGCTGAGTGCCAAGTAGGGAGGCATTGGGTCTTTGGCATGACCTGACTGGGGAATCGAACCCCCGACCTCCCAGTCTCAGGGTAGACGCTCTAACCACAAGGCCACTGAGCTTCAAAAAGGTTCAAAAAAGGAACCTCCTCAGTCTGCCATAAATACGTTATCATTGCACCTTCACACCTTTCCTTTGGTAGCACTTTTTGATTTGTTCACTATGGATCAGAAATTAAAAAAGAAATGTCTCTGCGTCTCCTAAAGCTCTGTGGACATTCATCATGTTTTTTGTATTCTTGACCACCTAAAGATAAAAGATCCATATTTTAATTACTGGTTTGAATATTCTGGTACTGTACTGTGTTTTTGTTGAACTATTTTCTATATTTCTTGGAAACCTTTTTCTCTTTTTTATTTATTGTGTTGTCCTTTGTGCATCGTTAGTGGTACAATATTTACATAAAGTCCTTGGTGGCAACTCCCATTAGTAGAATCTCTTGGGGAGAGTTTTACCCTAATCATCACTGTTGGGCAGAAACCTTGCATCTCCAAGTTTCATATTTGTATGTTTATTTTGTAAAGCAAAGCCCTGCTTCATCACACAAGACTGTCGCACAAAACTTGTGAAAATACCAGATCTACAAGCACACAACGCCTCGCACCGTGAGGCGTTGTGTGCTTGTAGATCAGCTATTTTCACTATTTTAAATACATTTTTTAAATGATGAATACAAAACGAATGGTTTTGGAAATGCAAGGTTTCCACTCGACAACAACGATATATATCGTCTCTGTCGGGTGGAAACCTCATTATGTCCAAAAGTGTTAATTTGCGGGATTCAAATAGAAAAACTACAAAAGTAGCAAATCTACAAGCTTCGTTCTGCGTTTGGAGCATGCAGATCTGCTGCTTTTTGTGTGATGCTGTAGCATGATCGATTAATTCAATTGATTTACGAAAAAACACAAAAAGGTTTCAATAGAGGGTATGCATCATCTCAATGGCAAAACTGGGTGGCAACTGAGTGGCTAAACATAAATTGGGAAGCTCGCCTTCTCATTCCTACTGTCTCCTCATGACTCCTACTAACTCTTTTTGCCACTCAGTAGAAGTTCCTGCATAACTTTTGGGTACAATGATGTCACATACCCTTTATATGGAGATAAGAGGTTTCTGCATGACAAAAGCGCTATCTTAGGATAAAACCCAGCATCTAGTGGTGTGGTGTAGAGTAACTAAGTACTTAAGTACAATTTTGAGGTATTTGTACTTTACTGGAGTATTTCCAATTTGCAATACTTTTACTTCTACTCCACTGCATCTCAGAGGCAAATATCGTACTTTTACTCCATTAGATTTATTTGAAAACTAGTTAGTTATTACTAGTTTTACTAGATTTTGTTATTATTATTACAAAACCTACATTAACCATTTACATTTTGGCCATTTGAAAATAGACGATCTACAAGATCACAATGCATTGTGGCCTTGTAGATTTTCAAAATATGCGTATACATTTGAAAACTTGAAATGAGACATTCTGCTTAATGAGTATTTTCCACTTTTGGTACTTTAAGTACATTTTGATACCAATACTTTTGTACTTTTACTCAAGTAAATCCTTAATTCCGGACTTTTACTTAGTAAGAAATGTGAATACTTTTTCCAACCACTGCAGAACATCTATACAGTAGGCTACACCAAGTTTGTCCTCGGCCTAAAGTGCACTCGTTGCAATGACATCACTGACAGCTCAATGTTACACATTGTCATCTGTATGCACTGCTCTCTCTCTCTCTGTCTGTGTGTGTGTGTGTGTGTGTGTGTGTGTGTGTGTGTGTGTGTGTGTCTCTCTCTCTCTCTCTCTCTCTCTCTCTCTCTCTCTCTCTCTCTCTCTCTCTCTCTCTCTCTCTCTCTCTCTCTGCACCCCCCACTGGGAGGTGGAGCCCAGAGATGATTAAATGAGCGCTCGCAGCCCCTGCTGAACTGCGTAGTCACGCTGTTCGTATTGGATGGCTTTCATAAAACCGCCGCACAGCGCCCAAGATCGATTGCAGGGCGATTGCTTTGTTATTACAGATAATGAACAGCGCAAAACTAACCTTGTTACCACACCGGCGGAAAGGTAGCGGCATATCGAATAGAAGACACTGGGGAAATATTGCTGCTAATAAAGTGACGTTAAAGTGTGCGTGCGTGAGTATGTGTGTGTGAGAATTAGAAGGAGAGGTCATAAAAAGACACCGCAAGCTAACTTTGGACACTGGCACAACTGTGTACGTGACTTCTGACCTTGAGAATGTCTGAGAACCAACACCTTCCCCGAGTGTGAATAACTTCCTATAGAAGGCCGCGCAAGGCGCGCATGTGTGTGTTTGTGTGTGGTGCATGTGTCTGTGTGCGTGCGTGTGAGTGTGTGTTTGTGTGTGAATCTAGCAGTGTTGTTTTTGACAGCAAATTTTGAATAACATATCATTTAGTCACCTGAACTCATAATTTAGTCACCTGAAAAGTTTTAGTTTTAGTCAAATTTTAGTCGACTAAATATCATAAGATTTTAGGAGATTTTTAAATCTACAGTTGATTTAGTCAACTAAAATGCATTTTGGCAGACCTTGATGGCATCGTAATGAAAATAGCCGAGCTTGTAGATCTGCTATTTTCAGCGTGCAACACCTGAGAGCAACCAAACATAAAATTACTTTCTTCTCCACTAGTCTCTCCCCACTAGTCTCTCCCTAACGTTTTAGTTAGTTTTTATTCTGTTGACGAAATTGTCAATATATTTAGTCTTAGTTTTAGTCGACAAAATCAACACTGGAATCTAGATCAGTTTTTGGTTACATGCGTGCGGCCGCAGCGTGCACAATGCTCGTCTGATGCAGGCCTATTGATTTATACTTTGTCATATGACTCGCCATATGACTCGCCGAGAATAACTGACGCATTGTGTTGCCTTTCGTTTCCCCCGAATATCAGTTTGTTTTGTTTATCTTCATGTTGTCTCAGCTTATCCAGTCGTGCACGGAAGCATAAAACCCGGACTAAGGTCCACTCTGCATTGATGTCTCTCGCAGTCATTCAAGTAACATTCTTTAACATGCCGCATTCCTGCACACTTTTTGAATCGCGTTGTTATCGCCCACCTCGCGGGTTCTTCCCCGTAAACTTTGCATCCATTGTGCTATAATCTTATCTCTGCTTGTATAATATAGCAGTGTGGTAATCCATAATCCATGTGTCGTCTCGCATATTGTTTGGTGTGTGTGTGTGTGTGTGTGTGTGTGTGTGTGTGTGTGTGTGTGTGTGTGTGTGTGTGTGTGTGTGTGTGTGTGTGTGTGTGTGTGTGTGTGTGTGTGTGTGTGTGTGTGTGCAGGGGCGTGTGCAGGGGCGTCACACCAAATTCTGGGCCCTGGGTACAAGGATTCACTGTGGGCCCCCCATGAATGTTAACTATTGAAAAATAGCAGATATACAAGCTCACAGCGCGGCACAGAGTGCCGCGCTGTGAGCTTGTAGATCTGCTATTTTTGAAAAATTGTGAAAATGTGCGCAAGAAACGTATGTTTCCATGACATTGCATGGTGCTCAAACCTTTTCATGTCAAGGACCCCCAAGATGATATGTATTTGGCCACGGACCCCCATCTCAAAATATATAGTTCCAGGGACCCCCCAGAAGCAAGATTTGAGTAACAAATGTTCGCTTAAAAAATACCCATATTCAAAGATTTGCACACATTTTCACGACTTTTAAAAAATAGCAGATTGTATATCTGCTATTTTTCAATAGCTAAAGTTACTAGGGCCCCTCCACCTTGGGCCCTAGTAACTCAGTCCCACTCCCCCCCCTTGTGACGCCCCTGTGTGTGTGTGTGTGTGTGTGTGTGTGTGTGTGTGTGTGTGTGTGTGTGTGTGTGTGTGTGTGTGTGTGTGTGTGTGTGTGTGTGTGTGGTATTGCGTCACCGGGGGGAGTTTCATAGCTCTTATCATAGATTAGCACCCCGCACCCCCACCCACTCACCCAACCTTGCCATCCTAAGCCCCCTGGGCACATCCTAGTCCCTGGCCACTAAGCTCTTCTGTGGGGCTCCCAGAGACGCTCCACTGAGATATAGTCATGACCACACACACCCGCATACGGCTGTGATTGTACTGTATGTGCGATATGTGTGATATGTGTGTGTGTGTGTGTGTGTGTGTGTGAGTGAGAGAGAGAGAGAAAGGCCTGATGTATGCATATTTGTTAGCCGGTGCACCGAAGATAGCCGATCTACATTCTAGCTCACAGTCGCGACGCATTGTCAGTTTGTAGATCTGCTATTTTCGGTGCGTGACATTACGCGCAACCAAATAAATCGGGAGACACAATATGAGAGTTGTGTGTGTGTGCGTGTGTGTGTGTGCGTGCGTGCGTGCGTGCGTGCGTGCGTGCGTGCGTGCGTGCGTGCGTGCGTGCCTGCGTGTGCGTGTGTGCATGCAATGCATTCTCAAGGTCAGACAGTAGAAAGTAGGCCACAGATAAGGTAGACTGCAGCAACACTGGCACACTGGGCTCTCTCAACCCTTCCATTAGCTGTTACTGCATCATGTTTGCTGCCATTAACTCTAATTACTGCTAATAAAGCTCCCTATAACATAATGAAAATCTATAGCACTTTGAATATTTATGACCTCTATTGATTGTCAATACCGTTCTGGCAAACGTTACTGTCTGGAAACGTATTATGGAAAAGACTACATTACAGAATTGTAATTTGACATTTGTTAGTCGATCCTGAGAGTTAATTCAATGCTCTGGATTTCACCGTTTGATGATATTGTTCATGGTCTTCGACTAAGCAATTCAAAAAATCAACAGCATGCATGCACGCATGGCACCAAACAGTGCGATGATGACCGTAACACGGTACTCGCCGGTTTTATATTTCATGCTATATTTGCGAGCACAGCGGTCAAAAGAGACCAACCACCGGGCCTGGTGCTTTGAGTCTCTGCCTCCCTGCAGCAGAACAAAGCTTCATTCACTCTGCGTGTGTGTGCGTGCGTGCGTGCGTGCGTGTGTGTGTGTGTGTGTGTGTGTGTGTGTGTGTGTGTGTCTGTGTGTGTGTCTTTGTATGTGTGTGTATCTGTATGTGTGTGAGGCAGAGAGAGAGGAGAGAAAGTCCTTTCATCTCTGTGTATGTTTAGATAGAAGTCACTGGAACGCAGGGCCCAGCGAACAGAGTCGCGTCACGCTGTAACTGAACACAGCACCGATGCAACGCCAGGGAGATTTACAGAGGAAGGGGGAACGAAAGCAGATATTGTCACCTCACCAGTGACCCTCTCTCTGCATGCTCGGTAAACATGTGATAAATCTACGATTCCCCCTACGTGAAGCACATACAAACCACTCACTTCAAAGGCCCAGGCGCTGCTCAGCTCCAACAACTTGAGGTCAAATTGGGTACAGATTGTTGACAACTCAAGCAACAAAGTGTACATGGTGTTATACACACAGGCCATAACCTCAAATAGCTGATGCAGGAAATATATTTTGACTCTAAAACCTTACTACATATCGTCGTTGTCGGGTGGAAACCTTGTATGTCCAAAGCCGTTTGTTTTGCCTTTATCATTTTAAAAGTGATTTAAACTAGTGAAAACAGCCGATCATTCTGCAAGCACACAACGCCTCGCAGCGCGAGGCGTTGTGTGCTTGCAGATCGTCTGTTTTCACTACTTTTGTGCGACGGCCTTGTGTGATGAAGCAGTGCTTTACTTTGCGAAAAAACAAATACAAATTTGAAACTTGGAGATAGGAGGTTTCTGCCCGACAGTGACGATATTTGACTCTAAAACCTTACCACATATTGTCTTACTCCTTGTCATTTCTACCTCAATTCTCTCTCTCTCTCTCTCTCTCTCTCTCTCTCTCTCTCTCTCTCTCTCTCTCTCTCTCTCTCTCTGTGTATCTCTGTCTCACGTCCACACATCTTGCTGCGTGTTCCATCCCTCTCTTCCAAAGGAAGCGATGCGGGCCCCACCCTGCATTCTTTATACGTTGATTCATTGTTTGGCTAAATCCCTCTCAGTAACAAAAGCAGGGTGTGTGTGCGTGCGCGTGTGTCCACGTGTGTCCGTCCGCGTGTGCGCGTGTGCGTGCGTGTGTGTGTGTGTGTGTGTGTGTGTGTGTGTGTGTGTGTGTGTGTGCATGTGTGTGTGCGCGTGCACTCGCGTGCGTGCATGCATGTAATATTTGGAAAGAGAGCGAGAGTGAGGGAGTGACATGTCAATCAGTCATCCATAACACCTGCCCAGTAGCCAGAGGAATTATTATTCCAGATTTGTCCATTTACCCTGACAGAGTGACCGTGTGCCCCCTGGGTCTGGCCCCCAACCAGGGGCGTCAATTGGGTATGGCAGGGGCATGCCATATACTGGGTCCAGGGGGGGAAATAAAAGTTACTTTTAAATATAAATCCATGAATCTCTCTTTGTCTATCTGTTCTGGTTATTATGTTGTTAAATTACAGTAAAATAACTACAAATGCAAAAGTTTACAAAATGGTCACTTTAACAAAACAAGGTAATATAATTATATTCTCCACACCACACTTGTATTCTCCCCATCTTGACAAAATGGTATATTCCCAGGTTCCGCAGGTCAGCTGCACATGTTATTGTTAATTGTGGCACGTTTACTAACATGCCAAGTTTAGCTGCACTTGAACAACCATTCCAGAAACGGGAAATAGAATGTACTTCTTAAAATAAATGTATCATGCCTGTTGCTAAGGTATGGCAACATGACTGGTGTCTTGCACGCGCGCCTTCAGTCATGTTGCCATACCTTAGCTTTTTCTTAACTGACGCCACTGCCCCCAACTCTGAGGCACAGAAGTTTAGTGTCGCACCATTTGCTGCTGCACTATATAAAAAAAACATGAGTGTTAATTACTCTGAGAGTGCAAAAATTGACCCGTAAGGGGATTTCACTGTGTAGCTACATGAGAAAAATGCTAACACGTTGCTTTGGAGGAGGGAGAAAAGGCAGCGCTTTGACTTTGCTGTATATCAAATGTAATGTCCTAAGTAATCCATTTGTAATTTAGTAGTATGGTGAGAGTGTTATAAAACACACCAAAGCATTTTAACTGTACAACTGCAGGAATCCTATTTATGCTGAACGCTGACATCACAGAGTGGAGAGAGAGAGGGCTTGTCTCAGTGAGTGATTGTTGAAAGTGCTTGCCTCACCGCTGCCGTAATCTCTGGCGCACCCACTGTGCAATGAAAGTCAAATCTGCCTGTTCTCACTCAGTAATTAGTATCCCAAAAAGGTATCAAGGCGTAATGGGGATTTGAAACACTGTGACACAACCATATCCAATCCATTTATATGTGTGTGTGTGTGAAAAGAAACAGACGTGAACCATGTGGACACTTTCACCCGTAGTGGTCAAGAGGTCAGGGGCGTCATAAGGGGAGGAAAAGTGGGACTGAGATACTAGGGCCCAAGATGGAGGGGCCTTAATTATATTATACTTTAGCTATTGAAAAATAACAGATATACAAGCTAGGTGCCGCGCTGCAAGCTTGTAGATTTTTTGAAAAGTCGTGGAAATGTGTGCAAATCTTTGAATATATACGTATATATATTTTAAGCGAACATTTGTAACTCAGATTTTGCTTCTGGGGGGTCCCTGGAACTATAATATATATTTTGAGATGGGGGTCCGTGGCCAAATACATATCATTTTGGGGGTCCTTCACATGAAAAGGTTTGAGCACCACTGACATAGAAACATAGGTTTTTCAAAAAAACCTTAGAAGGATTTGAAATATTCAAAGATTTTTCAAAAATAGCAGATCTACAAGCTCGCATCGCGGCACTCGGTGCCGCGCTGTGAGCTTGTATATCTTCTATTTTACAATAGTTAAAGCACAAAATAATTGAAGTGAATCCTAACCCAGGGTCCAGAATTTGGTGCGACACCCCTGCAAGAGGTGCACCCACATCCACACAAGTCGGCTATTTCGACAGGAGCTGGTTCAGAATAGACACTACTGTTAATACTGTGAGCTCTGCCGACTAGTCGCTTTATATACCTGCCTCTATTACACACTGTTCTGTACACCTGACGAAGGCCGCAGAGGCCGAAACGTTGTGTTTTCTACCGCTCTATTAATACACATTTTTGGGAGCATTTAGAGACAGTGTGAAAACATTCGCCCAGTCACATTGAGACCCTTTCGTTATCTTTAGCTATTCGTCGTATGATGAAATATACAATGCTTACATGGTTAAGACGCTGTGTTTCTTTTTTTTTTTTTTTTTTACAATACAGTCAAGTAAAACGACAAGTAGTAAGCCAGCAGGTGCAGAGAGGGTGCACGTGTAGGACATCGCGCCGAGGTCGTTTTGGCTTGTTAGTCTGTGTTTTCATTGCGGAGTAGAAGTTGTGTCCCGTGTATCCGCCAGCGGTCAGGGGAGAGAGAGAGAGAGAGAGAGCAAAGGACCATTCCACAAATTCCGCTTTTTTAAGGACAGGGAGAGAGCTGGGCTATTCAGTCACCCTGTCCACTCCCCCATCCCCACTCCCACCCAGTGTCATAACAGCAGCAAGCAAACATCATCATGTGAGAGAGAGAAAGAGAGAGAGAGAGAGAGAGAGATGTCTGAACCCTCTGCTGAACTTCTCCCCTCCTGTCTTCTGCTTGTACTGTTGTTGTTTTCCATCTGCCTGCCTCTCTCTCTCTTTCTCTCTCTCTCTCTGTGTCTCTCGCTGTCGTTTTTCCTTTTTGCCCTGTGTCTTTTCTCTCTCGTTTTCCTTTTTTTCTCTCTCTCTCTCTCCTCTGTCACTTTCTCTTTCTGTCTCTCTCTCTCTCTCTCTCTCTCTCTCTCTCTCTCTCTCTCTCTCTCTCTCTCTCTCTCTCTCTCTCTGCCTTTCTCCTCCCTGTATGGGGTGACCCACATTAATGACTTCTCCTTCAGGTTCTAAAATTTCCCTGACGCAGCCAGTTCCTGCTCCAAAGCCATTAAGACTTTCTCTCTCTCTCTCTCTCTCTCTACCCCTCCATCGATGTCTCTCTACCCCATCCGTGTGTGTGTGTGTGTGTGTGTGTGTGTGTGTGTGTGTGTGTGTGTGTGTGTGTGTGTGTGTGTGTGTGTGTGTGTGTGTGTGTGTGTGTGTGTGTGTGTGTGTATGTGTGTGTGTGAGTGTGTGTGTGTGTGTGTACAGCATGTCACTCTCTCTCTTCTCACACTTGACGGCTTGACGTTTTCCCCCCCGCTGGGACCACTGGTACTTCTTCATTCAAAATGGCCACCTGTGTTGGCCGGCGGTTTTTCACTGGTATTTCTGAATGAGTCGGCAGAACGTCATTGGCAGTTAGGTTGAACCAAAGCCCCGCGTTTCCCGTCTTAGGGACGCGCACACGCGGGCGTACACGCACACACACACACACACACACGCGCGCACGCGCGCACAGCCCAAGACACAGCCCCTGCCATAGTGCTGAATTCAGCAGCCAACAGACAGGGTCAGGTGGGGTGAATGCAACACGATCCCCCATAGCCCACCCAACACTCACACTCCCCTCACTGCATGCCAGTGCCACTCTCTGGATGGGTGCTACCCGAGACTTTCCCCAGCTTTCCTATTTCACACACACACACACACACACACACACACACGCACGCACGCACGCACGCACGCACGTACACACACACACACACACACACGCACACGCACACACACATACCGGTACAGTACATTTGTATTTCTTTACTCGTGAGGACACAACCTTTTAAGACGTCACTTTTATGAAACATATCGTCGTTGTCCGGTGAAAACCTTGTATGTCCAAAACTCTTCCTTTTGCATTTATCATTTTAAAAATGATTTAAATTAGTGAAAACAGCCGACCTACAAGCACACAACCGCGAGGCGTTGTGTGCTTGTAGATCGGCTTTTTTCACTATCTTTGTGCAACGGCCTTGTATGATGAAGCAGGGCTTTACTTTGCGAAAAAACGTACACATTTGAAACTTTGAGATGCGAGGTTTCTGTCCGACAGTGACGACATTAAAAGCTATTTGTAAACCTGACCACACCGAGAATAGCTGATCTACAAGCTCGCGACACGTCATGCTTTGATGCGTTGTGAGCTCGTAGATCTGCTATTTTCGGTGCAGGACAACCGGTGCACCCCTAAAAGCTATACCCTCTAATTGCCTAACCCTAACCACCATCCCGAATGTTTCCTATTGTAAGCCCTAACTCTTAAAAGGCTTTTCAACCATAACAGCAACCATTACTCTTGTGAGGACCAGAGAAATCGTCCTTCATGATGTTTTATTACTATTTCTAAAGTTTTACTGCAGTATACTTGTGGACATTTTGCACGCACACGCGCACACACACGCATGCACACACACAACGCGTCACTTTCAGGACTCAGAATTTCAATGAATGTGCGTCAACAGGAAATCTCTGCGTGGAAGAAAAGAAACATGCTTTCAACCCCCTTTCTTTTTATTTAAGAAAACACACATCGAAAAGCCCCACTAGCAGTCCCAAGAGTGTTCCTCGGTGGTGTTCCTGCTACTTCAGCGACAGTTTTCGTCGTTGTCGGGTTTTGAATTTATCATTTTAAAAATGAGTTAAACTAGTGAAAACAGCCGATCTACAAGCACACAACGCCTCGCGGTGGGAGGCGTTGTGTGCTTGTACATCTGCTGTTTTCACTACTTTTGTGCGACGCCGACGGCCTTGTATGATTTGCGAAAGAACGTACAAATTTGGAGATACGAGATTTCCAGCCGACAACGACGATATACTAGTGTTGTTGCTGCTCTTGTACCACCATTATTACTGGGGTTGGTGTGGGCCAGACAGTAGCCCCCCACGGGCCGCAAATGGCCCACGGGCCGCCTATTGGGGAACCCTGCACTAGAGGAACCAAAAGTCAGACTGGAATCTACCTGTTAGATTATGAGATATCTTGTGTTTACCTTTTGGCCCGAAGGAGGCACTTGACTAGACAAAAGGTCACAGAGTCACTCTCATAGTTATCTATACTATAATTTTGCGAATGTCTGTCTGAGTGAGTGTCTGTCACAGCGTTTCTCCTCAGTGGCTGGAGCAATTGATCTGAAATCGCATCACCATTAGCATATGAACACACCTGACATAACTGTGAAGCCCGTTTGTCACTTTCACAAATCATATGCTGTATATTATCATTTTTATGGTGTAACTACTATCTATTCTGCATCTAGCATGATGCATATCTATTCTGCATCTAGCATGGGGCAACATGTTTAACCAGCTCTGTGTGTGTGTGCGTGCGTGTGCGTGTGCGTGTGCGTGTGCGTGTGTGTGTGTGTGTGTGTGTGTGTGTGGGGGTGGGCGGGGGGGGGGGGGGGGGGTGTTGGCTGGCCCTCTTTCAGATGTTGTCATGTAGATCGGTACACAGTATCTCTGTAGCCTTTAAACGAAACGGGTATTTCTTACATTGATGCTCCTACATATTAACATGCAAGCACCAGTTAAAGTTACTTTCCATCCCTCATATACTGTGTGCACAGTGCACACCCCATAACCCACACACTGCACATCATTTCGGAGCTCATATCTTTGAACGGGTAAGGACTAGTCTTAGGTAATCTTCCAGTGAGCAATGAATGCACTTTGTGAAGGTTTTATGACAGTCTGCCCGTTAGACGTTTAGATAACTTCTGTGCAAGACAAGTGGAGGTTCTGGCCCAAAGGTAACGCTGGAATAAAGACCACTGGGGTCACCGGTCTGGGCCACGGTCTGGGAAGCATGAAGGTGCACAGGAAATGCCACTGGAATTTCAATGTTCGAGATAACAACCTGGGGTGTCACAAGGTGGGGGAAAGTGGGTCGGGACTGAGTTATTAGGGCCCAAGGTGGAGGGACCTTAATTATATTAACACTTTAGCTGTTGAAAAATAGCAGATATACAAGCTCACAGCGCGGCACCGAGTGCCGCGCTGTGAGCTTGTAGATCTGCTATTTTTGAAAAGTCGTGAGAATGTGTGCAAATCTTTGAATATATGTATTTTTTTAAGCTATCATTTGTAACTCAAATTTTGCTTCTGGGGGGTCCCTGGAACTAAATATTTTGAGATGGGGTTCCGTGGCCAAATACGTCATTTTGGGGTTCCTTCACACCAAATAGTTTGAGCACCACTGACATAGAAACATACGTTTTTCAAAAAAAACCTTCAAGATTAAAAAAAAAAATAGCAGATCTACAAGCTCGCAGCGCAGCACTCGGTGCCGCGCTGTGAGCTTGTATATCTGCTGTTTTTCAATAGTTAAAGCATAAAATAACGCATAATAATGCGTTCCCTGCAGTCTAAATGGGTTAAACCCCCCCTCCCCCTATGAAGAACATTCACGGGGGGGGCCCGCAGTGAATCCTTGTACCCAGGGCCCCGAATTTGGTGCGACACCCCTGATAACAACTCAATTGCGGCCTAAGCGGTGAACACGGGGACAGACGGGCCGACCGTCATAGCCATACCTATACCTAGAGAGACCCGCTGCTTGCAGGGCTAAAAATGTAAACATTTCTGCCATGCGTGCAAGGGTGAGTTTGTCTCGCCGGCCGTTCTCTCCCCCCCACCCCTCCAGATCCCTTTCTCCCCTGCTAGTTCAGTTGTTGTGTTGTGTATATATACACCCCCTCGCCAGACGGCTTTGTGTAGTCCATTATCCTTTACTCTTGTTTACAGTGCTGCTGACTGCCACTGCTTCGTGTCACCGTGTCGCGGCTCGCTATAGCACACAGCGGCGGCGGCGGCTCGTTGTGAGACTCAAGTGAGCGATTACACAGCCCTGGGGACATTTCATCCATCAGCGTCCATGTGTGCATGGTGAACACCAGTCATTAATCTGTCACTTCAAATCCAGGGGGGGCTTCCATTACCCATACTATTTCATACCTTTTCGTCGTCACTCGCTAAGCAGATTTTCAATTAGAAATCGTATTTTATGTGAGCGACGTAATTAGGCCACATACTTTCTTTTAATGACCATATAGCGGTATACAGTAGGACTGTATGTTATACAGTGGACAGAGGAGGAACAGCAAAAATCACTTTGTTAACATTGTATGTCTGTCTCAAGTCTCAACAAGCCAAGTCTGCCTGGGACAGACATGGTCCTGTGGCAATACCCCCCCTCCCGTCCCCTCCCCTCAGGGACGTGCTGGCCATTGGGAAAAGCGGGACAATTCCCAAACGGCCGGTTCATTCCCGGCCGGTCAAGGCCGGCCATTAGGAAAAAAAATTAAATGTCGACCTTCGTTCCATTTTGGTTGGCTGGGCTGCCAACAAAGTACATTTTCACTGTCGGGCAGAAACCTTGTAAATCCAAGTTTCAAATGTATACATTTCTTCGCAAAGCAAAGCCCTGCTTCATCATACAAGGCTGTTGCACAAAAGTAGTGAAAACAGCAGATCTACAAGCACACAACGCCTCGCACTTGTGTGCTTAGATCGGCTGTTTTCACTAGTTTAAATCATTTTTAAAATGATAAATACAAAACAAACGGTTTTGGACATACAAGGTTTCCACCCGACAACGACGAAATATAACTCATGTACAGTAATTGGCCCACTGGCTTGTCACTTGTCATGATCTGAAATGACAAATCTTTGAGTAGCAGCAGCGCTATAGAGAGAGATCTCTCTCTATAGCATGCAATGAGGGCATCTCCAACTCTTTTTCCCGGGCTGAATCAGGGGCCCAGCACGTCCCTGCCTCCCCTCCTCCCCTCCTCTCCCCCCTCACACACACCTTTACTCACTCATTTTCTTGTTTTCTTTCCCTCCTTATCACACACACACACACACGCACACGCACGGACGCACACGCACACAGTCCTGAGGCAAAACGTCTAACCTGTAGCATAAGTGGCATACGGGGGTGTGACCCACTAATCTACCTCAGCCCTCTCTAGGTAACATAAATCCCAAATATAGAAGACAAAAGAAAAAAAAAACGTTTGGGTGTTGTTGTAGGAGGTGGCCTCTGATGAGTGCTATTTCTTTTACGTTTCAAATGTTAGAATAGAAGGTTATAATAACTTTGTAAATATTTGACCAAGCTCTTAGCTTTTCTCAAACTACTGCTGTGCAAATCCTTTGGACCTGCCATGTGAATGTCATTCACACATACTGGTTCATGAGGGGACTGTTGCTGAACAAGGATAAACAATAGGACTCATTGTCAGATATTTGTAATAGCTAAAAGTAGAGCTGTAATTAATCACAATTACAACTGAGGGCTTACAGTGTTTTATGTTAACTTAACTTAAGACTGGATGGAGGTTGGCTCGTTTTGTTTCTTGTTTTTTGGCTCAGCATCAGAGTGATGTGGTAATCATCTTTAATGCAACTGCCGGTCTTACATCAGACCGGCCTAATTAGAGAATTTATCACGGGCTTAAGGCCTTTTAGATGGGTTTTAAACTGCGCAACTGGCCCCTTGCTCTTCACCCAGGAAATACTGTATGTACAAACAGCATCACAGAGTAGAATCTTCATCCTTTTTTTTTCTTTTTTTTTTTTTTTAACCCATTTAGACCGAGGCCGATTCTACCAACGCTTTCTAAATCCTGACCTAGATTTTCTGAAAAACTTCAAATATTTATTCAAAGATTACAAAAAATGTTTACTTTACATAGCAACAACAACTCCAACGTATAGTTGTTCAACTCAAGAAAAAAGGTGATCTATAAGCTCAGACCAGGTTGCTTTGCATTGTCTTGTGAGTTTATATCACCTGTTCACCTATAATGATATGCCTAAAATAGGGACGTGTTGTGAGCTTGTAGATCTGCAATATTTGAAGATTTCCGAAACATTTTGAAAGGTTTTTTCACCTATAATGACCAATGCCCAAAATACCCATGCCCGGGTGAGAGTGGGTAATAATTGGGCACATGTCCATCCGTATGGTTGTCACCTGCCAAGTGAGAAGGCATGAGGGGCTGGCAGGCGTGAACTCCGGGCAGACACTTTAGACTCGGGTTTACTGGATATTAATGTGACTCTTCCTCGAAGAGAGACCCGTCGTCATTTGAATGTCCTCCGCGCCGCTTATCCTCTCATTGCCTCACACCTGTCCGGTCGCTCGAGTGTCGAGTGAAAGTGCAGCAGAGGAGGGAGGGAGGGAGGGAGACGAAGCCACGAGGAGGGCGTATTGAGACGAGTCTCGACGGGGACACTCAGAGGCGTCACACCAAATTCGGGGCCCCGGGTACAAGGATTCACTGCGGGCCCCCCATGAATGCTTTAACTATTGAAAAATAGCAGATATACAAGCTCACAGCACGGCACCGAGTGCCGCGCTGCGGCCACGGACCCCCATCTCAAAATATTTACTTCCAGGGACCCCCCCCCCAGAAGCAAATTTGAGTTACAAATGTTTGCTTAAAAAATACATATATTCAAAGATTTGCACACATTTTCACGACTTTTCAAAAAAATAGCAGATCTACAAGCTCGCAGCGCGGCACTCGGTGCCGCGCTGTGAGCTTGTAGATCTGCTATTTTTCAATAGCTAAAGTTACTAGGGCCCCTCCACCTTGGGCCCTTGTAACTCAGTCCCACTTCCCCCCCCCCCCAGTGTGACGCCCCTGGGGACACTTCTGTCAGCAAGCGAGACCTCCGACTGCCACAGTCAGCTCAGCTGTGCGGCCCAAGAAAAACAGCAAATACAACACTTTGTGTGCGTGCGTGTCTGTCTGTGTGCGTGCGTGTCTGTCTGTGTGCGTGCGTGTCTGTCTGTGTGCGTGCGTGCGTGCGTGTGTGTGAGACATGTGTCTGCCACCTGTTGCATGAACATGACCTCAGTTGCGCCCGCGTTTAATGTGCGTGCATTCTCGCTTACGTGAGTATAGCGTGTCAGACTCGCTCGGTCTTAACCTATGGTGACCTCAGTCTTCTGGGGTTGATCCTAGATCCACCCCCCCTGACTACCGGCAGTATAATTGGATACCCGCAGCAGCTATAGCTAGCAGAAAGGGATCTCTGACTTAGATAATCTGCAGGCTTTGAAGCATAAAACCTCCCGATGTGCCTGGTGATATAACATCTATGGATCATATGAGTGCATGGTATTAATAGGCCCTTAAACGTTTAGCCTTGCTGAATGTCCCCCGATGCCTGTCACAACCCCTTTTGACCTGACGCTCACACCGCATACTTGCACACCGCACACACACGCGCGTGTGTGCACGCACGCACGCACACACACACACACACACACACACACACACACAAGAATGCACTCACGTACAGACATACAAACATATTTGCGATCACATGTGCATGCACACACACACACACACACACACACACACGCACGCGCGCGCGCGCGCGCGCGTGCGCTGTACAGTACACTCTACTTGAACTTGAACTTGAATTGAGTTCAGGTCACATCTGTGAAACTAGCTCACCACCACAGGCAAACAAAGGTTGTAACCACTAAAACACCTTATACTCTTAGTTGCTCAGTATGGTCCAGGGGTCTATCCTTGGTCTCCCGTTTTTGAGCGGTGGTCACACCGTCTCCTATAAGTGGCTGTATGTGTGGGTATGCGTGCGTGTGTGCGTGCGTGTCTGTCTGTATGTAGCCTGAGTCTGTATGTAGCCTGCAATACCTTTTCTGGCCACACATGTTAAGGGAGGGGCGCTGTTGTTCAGGCCAGGCACACTCACATTCACATTCACACACACATACACACACACACACACGCACGCACGCACACACGCACACACACACGCAGCCTCCACCACTCAGTTCACACAAGTGTGATTTTTTTCCCTCTTCACCTTATCTCTTTGCCGACATCTTTTTGTTGCATGTTGGCCTGTTATGACATGCTCAGTCAGAATAGTGACGCTAGGGTTCATGTGGTTCACATTATCCTAATGGTTTGTGTTACAATTGTGCTGTTTGTGCAGTAAAATTCATAATTTGTGCTGGTATGGTTTTTGATAGCCTTCTTAGACCGAGACTGCCAGAGATTTATAGTGATTCTGACGTTCGTGTGTCTCTGACGGCCGCGGACACTTCCATTATTTTAATATAGTTTTTATTGGGGGTAAGTAGCAAAGTACAACACAGGTCAAAAAGTCAGTTTCCCCTTTTACATAGGAAACACAAGAAAAACAGACAAAAAGACAAAGACAGACCAAAACAAAAAGACAAAAAAATCAGCCAAAGAGAGAACAATAAAAGTAAAAGTAGTTGTTGACAGCATCCAGGAAAGAAAACCTTAGCTAATAATATAAGCGGGATTCAGGGAAATAAAACCCAGACTGTTCTCAGGCATTTGAGGGGACACCCCGGTCACGGGCTCTGTCACAGGAGACTGACCACCTATCCAGCAGAGGCTGCCATATTTTCATAAAGAGATCGTCCTTCTTAATAATTGAGTACCGAATTCTCTCCATATGGAGCACGTTGCCCAGGTCTCTGAGCCATTGCTTGAATGAAGGGCTAGATTCAGATTTCCATTGTTGTAAAATTAGACGTTTAGCCAACAATGTGCAAAGGGAGATCGCTCGGCCTTCGGATGATTTAATAGAAGGATTGAAGGTAACATGTCCAAACATAGCCAATAGTGGATCAGGGTCAATGGTTTTTTTAAGGGCTTTTGATAGGTAATCAAAAATGAGGGACCAGTAGGAATTCAGTTTTGGGCAGAACCAGAACTGATGGGCAAGTGTGCCTGTCTCAAGTTTACATTTATCACACAAGGGAGAGGTATTAGGGTATATGGCGTGTAACCTTGACTTTGAGTAGTGTAGTCTGTGGACTACTTTGAATTGAACCAAAGTGTGTCTAGCGTTTATGGAGCTGGAGTGTATATTGCTCAGGATTGACTCCCATACATCCTCTGGAATTGGAATGTTCAAATCCTTCTCCCAGTCGATCCTAGATTTATCACTGGATGTTGGCACAGAAGCATGGAGGATGTCGTAAAAGAAGGAGACCGAGCCCTTAATGCCAGGTGTATGCAGAAGAATACTGTCTAATGTGTTATGTCTTGTTAACTGTTCAAAGTGGGGTATATGAGTCCGAAGGTATGCTCTGATCTGGAGAAATCTAAAGTGGTGAGCTGACGGTAAATTATGAGCCCTTTGCAGTTGTTGAAATGACATGAGGATACCCTCGGAATACAGGTCTAAAATAGTGACAATATTTTTATCCTTCCAAATGGAAAACACACGGTCTGACAAGGCTGCAGGGAAGGCGTGGTTCCGACAGATTGGACTATCCAAGTAGACTTTGGGCAGTTTAAGAAAAGACTGAATTTGGTTCCAAATTTTCAAAGAATTGATAATAACTGGGTTCGTAATGTATGATGGTAGTTTACGCTTGGGAGGATTGTTGAGCAGTGCAGTAAGAGAGGTAGGCCTGACGGAGGCCATCTCAGTCTGCAGCCAGGCTGGGGTATTTAAGAGATCGGCTGTCGGATGACTGCGCCAGTAGGAGAGCGCGTTCAAATTGGCTGCCCAATAGTACAGTTTGAAGTGTGGAAGACCGAAGCCCCCCTCTGCCTTGCCGCGGACACTTCCGCCCAAATCAGTGTTTAATGCCCCTACTTCCCCATAAATGTACAAATTCAAAATGTAAAGTGCTTACCCTAAAGCCATAGAGTTCCCTGTCTTCTCAATGGGTTTAGTGGCACTGGGAAACCAGGAACTACAATGACAATCAGCCACAGACAGGACCCATTTAGGCCTAGAATTATTGAATGCTTTAACCAGTGCCGCGCTGCAAGCTTGTAGATCTGCTATTTTTGAAAAGGTTGTGAAAAAAATGTGTGCAAATCTTTGAATATATGTATTTTCAAAGCTCCATTTAAGTGAAAAGGACCTTTTCTTTGACGATGGCTAGCCAGATTGCTGACATAGTAACATAGATTTTTCAAAAAATCTTAGAAGGATTCAAAAGACACTTATAGAATCGGGTCAAAATTCTAATTTTCACGATTTAAAAAAGAAAATAGCAGATCTGCAAGCTCGCAGCGCGGCACTCGGTGCCGCGCTGTGAGCTTGTATATCTGCTATTTTTCAATAGTTAACGCACAAAATAATGATACACAATAATGTGTACCCGTTCTAAATGGATTAAAACACCTCTTTGTTGAACAATATGGAATCTTACAGAACACAATTACATTTAGGCATAACTTTATATTTTGAATCTGTACATTTACCGGTATGGTGAAGTTTGGTCATTAAACACAGAATTGCAGTGGCTATTTGGGGAAGTGTCCAAGACTGTGTTAGAGATACCGGTACACATAATGTCAGAATCGATAAAATTAAATCTGTTACAGTCTTGGCTAGGTTTTTGATAAAGCATATTCAACATTATATTTTGCTGCCGTATGCAGTTGGAAGAAGCCACTTCTAGACTAAATTTAGTCTAGAAGTGGCTTCTTCCAACTGCATACGGCTCCAAAATGGTTGACTATACAAGACACAATTACATCCCTACATTGTTTCAAATACACAAGCCTGCAAAAGCATAATGAAAACGTTGGATATATCAAAGGCCATTACCACATGTATCACTGTATAACCCAGCACGAACGTAGCACATAGGAATACACTTAGTATCGTCTTATTGTTTCTATGCATTTGATGTATTACCTCGTGCTTACCTTGCTTACTGTAAATCGCTCTGCATTAAGAGTGTCTGCTAAATGCCTTTTAAATTCTAAACCCTTGTATACATTATATCAGTCGAGATCAAAGGTGAACCTAAAATCTGTGGCATGATTGATTGATTGATTGATTGATTGATTGATTGATTGATTGAAGACTTCATTAGAAGTTTGCATAGGAAAAGGTACAGTTTCATGGGGACTGAGCATTGGTTCGACCTCCCGTTGGTCCGACCAGGTTAACATTCACCAGCGTCGGCAGGTTAGCATTTGACCAGGTTAGCATTCACCAGCGTCGGCAGGTTATTAGAGGCAGAAATTGTGAGCACGTTGCGAGGCGTTGTGAGCATGTAGATCGGCTATTTTCACAATAGAACCGTGTTATACAAAATGTAATGCCTCAACTCTTAGTGCTCCTCAGGGTGGGGTGGGGTGGGCGTCCCCAGTTAAAATATGATTATTTTGGGGGTCGTGGCCTGAAAAGGTTGAGAACCAGTCTGGGCTACTGTATAAGACAAATAACAAACGCTCTGCCCATTTTTTATTTATTTTGACCATTAGTCATTCCCTGCCATTAGAAAATGCATAAAACAATCTCCCAGCAGTGCAGTCGATACTAACCGTCCCTCTTTCACCTCCTCCCTCCTCCACCACCACCAGGGCCGTTGCTCCAGGGAGAACTGCAAGTACCTCCATCCTCCTGCCCACCTAAAGACCCAGCTGGAGATCAATGGCAGGAACAACCTCATCCAGCAGAAGAACATGGCCATGCTGGCCCAGCAGATGCAGCTGGCCAATGCCATGATGCCTGGCACGCAGCTACCGCCTATGGTGAGAGGGCACACACGTATGAACACACAACAGCTACATCCCTACATGGTGAGATCAAGCACATGAACAGTGACACACACGCACATAACACACACAACACATGCGCTGACATTTGTGTTGTTGCTGACTCCTCATTGTGCACTTTGTCTTTCACAATTAGACGGGAGAGTGTTTTTAGCAGGTCTTGGATCCTTGGATCAAAAAAATCACACCCAATGTGAAGTGAGCGGTGGTCGTGCTTGCATAACGTCTTCAGACTAGGATTTGAGTCTAGGATGTACAGGCTATGCTACACACACACGTTTTGCTATGGCAAAACGCTGAGGAAAAAGGCTACAGACACACGCACAGCCACTCTATGGAGCGGTTTACCACCGCTCAAAAAGCTACTGGGTTAAGCACCGTTGGTGCGACCAGTTTAACATTCACCAGGTTAGCATTCACCAGCATCGGCAGGTTAGCATTTTACCAGGTTAGCATTCACCAGCGTTAGTTTTACTGAGGTTAGGTGTATCTCCGTCCCCCCGACTTTTGGCACCTCCGCGCAGCCAATCACAAGCTTCACTCTGACTGAAAGACCTGCAAAAAACACTCTCCCACAATTAGACAGGATTAGCCAAAACGCTAGCTTACTGCTCTCTCTGGGGCCTATTTTGCGCATCTTAAAAATGATGAGTTAACATAAGACTCATTGGCGTGGCCAATGCTTTTTGGCAATTCAAAATAGCCAAACAGCTTTGGCCACGTACTCGGCCATAAGACCTGGTACTTAAAGGACGACTTCACCCATTTTCAACCCATCTTTATATAATTGGTCATCACTTGGACAGTTCAGTGGACAGTTCAGAAACCCGTCTGCCAGTGACATCATCGACGGGGGAATCCAAGCTAATAGAAACTGCAGGCTTTATATTCCTGGAAAGGTATTATGCTATTATAATCAAAGCTATTCTCTGAAATACATCTTTTTTGTATACTTGTAGTCGGGTTTCTGAAGTGTCTACATCCCTCCTATGAGATTGAGACTGAATAGATTTATTTTTAAACATTTTATCATGAGCATTAGTGAGAACCAGTTATACTAGTCCTTTACCCGGGAGTGTGTGATCAGGGATTGAATGTAGGAGTCTCAGAAGTAATGTTGGAGAACCCAGACCGGTGCCCGTTGGGCAGAATAGTCACCAACGATGTCCAGTTGTGCAATACCCGTTGTATTCGTCTGTCTGGCTGGCACTCTTTTATGCCCATATATGGAGTTCCGTGTCCACTGTCCAGGCCAGTCTGTGATGTCATCTCCAAATGTGGGCTCTGAGTGATGTCAGTGATGTTAATTAGTGATGTCAGTTGGGCATTGTTACCATGGTGGTTTGTTTAGTATCAGTGATGTCAGCATGCAGTCAGACGGACAGCGGACAGACATTCGCTAAATTAATAGTTAGATGAAGGTACAGGTTGAAAATGGGTCGACCTTTAAAATGTGCAAAGTAAGGCCTTCTGTGTGTTCCGTTCTCCACGGCACTCTCAGTCTGTAACACATACACATTTCTTTTACCCAACACCGTTTCATTCCTGCCTCACCACCTCCCTCCCTCCCTCCCTAAAGCCTATGTTCTCGATGAGCCCGGGACTGGCTTCCCAGGCCAACGCAGTGGCCGCAGCAAACGCAGCCTTTAACCCCTACCTGGGGCCCGTGTCGCCAGGCCTGATGGCACAGGAGATCCATCACAGCACGCCTGTCCTCATGTCCTCCAGCCCCAACATGTCCAACCAGGTCCCCAACGCAGCTGCCGCAGCCGCACAGAAGCTGCTGAGGACAGACAGACTGGAGGTAAACAGATGGAATGCACAGACAGAGGTCAGTGGTTCTCAACCTTTTCAGGCCGTGACTCCCAAAATAATCATATTTTAACTTGGGACCCCCCCTCCCACCACCCTACGAGCACAAAACATTTTGTATAATACAGTTCTATTGTGAAAATAGCAGATCTACATGCTCACAACGTCTCGCAACGCGAGGCATTGTGAGCATGTAGATCAGCTATTTTCACAATTTCTGCCTCTAATATTTGACAATTTGGCCAATATTTACTTTATTTTTTTAGAGGTATTAAAAAGTCCTTCAATTGTCACTTTAGAAATGCCCAGATACCCTCTATACACTTAAACTTCATGTTGGTTTGTTTACTGTTGAGTGAGAAAACAATGTTGCACATTAAATTAATCATCTGGGGACCCCCCCAAAATAATTTTGGCGACCCCCCTGGCGGTCCCGACCCACAGGTTGAGAACCACTGGTCTAAATGTGAATGTCTATCAAAGTTAGTTGTGGTTAATTTTCTCCTTTATGAAGATACATACTAAAACTAAAAGAAATCCAACATTCAACATGAGGGTGGGGGGAGGCTCTAATTGACTCTTGAAGCACGAGTGTCGACGTACAAAAGTGGCACTTGTAAGTTGCTCTGGATAAGCGTCTGCTAGATGCCTAAATTGTGATTGTAATTGTAGCAAATTGTGTTAACAATGACAGCGCTATCCCTGTTGTCTTCTGAATCACATTGTTTTACTGGGTTATTCTCACATGGGGTTTAAGAACCCCAAACTGTGTAAACAATGCTTTCAGTAGCACAAACACCACTCTTATCTCCCTCGGCATTGCCACTGTCATCATGTCAGGAAAACAAAGCTGTCGCACTTAGAACAACGGACTCACTCGCTAGCTTTCGCCGTGGACTGAAGACTCACCTTTTCAGACTCCACCTAAACCCTCAGCACTACTGGAAAAATCATTGACCATACATGAAGCTAGTTAGCATTTGTTTTTAGGTTTTTTAGAAACCTTTTTTTCTTTACGAATTATATTGTTTTTTTCTAGCTAGATATTCATTTGCATTTGTTATATTGCTGTTGATGTACTGACATATAATCTTGTTTATTATTGTGATGTTTTTATCTGCTTATTGTAAATCGCTTGATTAAAAGCGTCTGCTAAATGCCTAAACTGTAAACAGTAAACTGTAAAGCAGCCCAAACATTCGACTGTATGGCCCGTACTGCATAATACATACACGTACACGTACATAGCATGCATGCCGTAGATGCACAAAACACTGACGAAGCAGATATGCATGCAGAGTGGCTAGCCAGCAAAAACATCATACATGTGCACGTGGTGGAGACCTTGGCTCAGAGCTAGTCAGTGCCAATGTGAAAGAAAGTGCTGCCCTCTGGTGTCCTACACATGGTACAAAATGGAAAAGTAACAGCACACAAGCTGCCTCTTCTCATCACCCGTCTCATCTGCCCCTGCTCCCCCCCCCCCCCCCCCCTCAAGGTGTGTCGCGAGTACCAGAGGGGCAACTGCTCCCGGGGCGAGAACGACTGCCGCTTTGCCCACCCGTCTGACAGCACCATGATCGACACCAACGACAACACGGTCACCGTGTGCATGGACTACATCAAGGGCCGCTGCTCTCGGGAGAAGTGCAAGTACTTCCACCCCCCGGCCCACCTGCAGGCCAAGATCAAGGCCGCCCAGCACCAGGTGAACCAGGCTACGGCCGCGGCAGCCATGGTGAGAAGCCTGGAGGGCATCTTTAGAGAGACAACGTTCACCACGCTCACAGTCACATTTCAGACGCATTCCACATGACACACTAGTGAGCCATCTTGGATCAAGTCAGTCTCACTGGCAGACACGGCAAAAGAATATATACATATGAGAATTAACATATATAATTTATATATACAGTATATATATCGTACAGTGTGTGTGTGTGTGTGTGTGTGTGTGTGTGTGTGTGTGTGTGTGTGTGTGTGTGTGTGTGTGTGTGTGTGTGTGTGTGTGTGTGTGTGTGTGTGTGTGTGTGTGTGTGTGCCTGTATGTGTCTGTGTGTGTCTGTGTGTTTAATGTGCTAGTATAAACTGATTAAGATAGATTATCTGCGGTAATTTGGGGATTAAACTAATCTGTGTCTAATTCTATATTGGTTCCTATATTAAATAGGGCTTTCCCTATATTCCTATTACAATCAATGTTTGAACCAAGGTACAAATGGGGCCTTGATTTAAGACATACTATACCAGATTAAAGACCAGTGTCTATGGATGAAATCTGCTTGGAGTGGGAAGCACAGAAAGGGCATGTTCATACTGTCCTCTTTTTTTTTAAAGGCATTGCCTTCTTCTTACAGTAAAACCAACGAGAAAGGTAGTGGCCTTTAAAAGCTGCTAGTAAGCGTGCTTTTTTTTGGCAGAGTGAAGCGCTTTTGAAAGGTTGAAGTTTTTATACTTTTTGAGAAAAACGCAGTCTGCTTGCTTTTTATCGGCGGACCAATCCCAAAAGATTGTGTCTGTTGCCTCGATTGTTGGTCTGACCCTCCACAACAGGTTCTTCAGACTGCCTATATTATAAGCTTTAAAAACGAACTTCGCCCAGGCAGAGCTCCTGCACAAGGCTTTGATCTGGCAACCCATATACCACTGTTTGTCCGAGTACAGTATGTCACGTCTTCCATTCTCAGCAGAAAAAGCACGCTAGGTACAGGCGGACAGTGTGAACACGCCCCAAGGAAAGAGGCCAGAAGCCACAGAAGCGCACAGTAAAATCCTGCATGTAAAAGGAGACCTGTATGGGTTAAATTAACCCTCAGGATCGTGCTACGTGTCGTGGGGTGATATGAAAGCGGACCAGACAGCGATAATGTCACACCAGTCTTAAATGTCCCAAAATGAGGAAATGTATGGAGTTTGTTTAGTTCCTGGTCTGGTTTCATGGCAGGGTCACTGTCTTGTTCCTCATTCACCTCACCCTACGGGCCCTCAAGCAAACCAAAGTTGTTTGATGACAAAGTCAAGAGCTACTGTAGATGTCGGCCTGGCCCGGTGGCCTGTCTTAAGCATAATTTATAACCCATAGCACGACGGTGTTGCCAAAAATAACAGATCTACAATCTAACTACCTGCATCGAGTGCCACGATGCAAGCTTGTAGATCTGCTATTTTTGAAAATTCTTGAACATTTGTGCTAGTCTTTGAATATTTCAAATCCTTCAAGTTTTTTTGAAAAACCTACAGTATGTTTCTATGTCAGTGGTGCTCAAAACCTTTTCATGTCAAGGACCCCCAAAATGATATGTATTTGGCCACGGATCCCCATCTCAAAATATTTAGTTCCAGGGACCCCCCAGAGGCAAAATTTTAGTTACAAATGTTCGCTTAAAAAATACATATATTCAAAGATTTGCACACATTTTCACGACTTTTCAAAAATAGCAGATCTACAAGCTCGCAGCGCAGCCCTCGGATTAACATATATAATTTGAGCTTGTATATCTGAGCTTGTATATCTGCTATTTTTCAATAGTTAAAGTATAAAATAATTTCAGGCCTAAATGGGTTAAGCTTTATCTGTGACACCATTCTCC
Source organism: Nannobrachium achirus (assembly GCF_963921795.1). Taxonomy (NCBI): domain Eukaryota; kingdom Metazoa; phylum Chordata; class Actinopteri; order Myctophiformes; family Myctophidae; genus Nannobrachium; species Nannobrachium achirus. The sequence continues at coordinate 46,858,388 of NC_137814.1, read as the reverse complement.
CTGTACTTCCTCTCCTCCACTCCACTTCCTGCAGATGTTAATAAATCGAGTCATTGTGCTGCAGAAAGTATGTCACAAAAAGAGCCCACGCAGTAACAGCACCTGAAATCACTAGCACCACAGTTACCATTGTTTAAAACATACAATTGTTTTCTTTGTGGACTTAACGTATATAATGTATACAGTACATATATATATATACTTATAGCAAGGCAGAGAGCTTGGGGTGAATCATTGTAATGTGACACTGACTATGATGTGCACAGTGAAACAGAAACGTCTGAATTGTACATGTATTTAATTTTCTGTCCAGTATGCTTGGCGAAAACCCACGTAAAGTAACGATTGAAGAATTTTGTCATATTGCCGTATTATCCATTCATCTTTGTGTACAAACAGTTACAGTAACTAACTATTGTAGACTTTGACTTGTAATATCTCATGTTGACATGTTCAGCAGTAGTGCTACAGTAGTATTCACACTGTGCATGCCCTAGTCTTGTTATCCCCTTGTATATTGCATTCCAATGATTTGTTTCTTTTATTTTTGTTTTTTCTCACCTATACCCAAACTGCACTGCCGCTCCCATGATGCACCTCTGCTTGCTGGTTTATGTTAATGCGCTTGAACCCCCATTGGCCCATTGCCATCATGTGCTCGCTGCCTGCTAATTAAGACTCAGTCGGCTGTCAAATCACTGAAGCGACCCCTCGACGCAACCTTTGACCTGGTACTATGACCTTTCACCTTTTAGCTTGGCATGTGGCTTTGTCGTAGTGCAGTGTTTTAACAAAGATACTTAGCTATTTTTGTCGTCCTTGTGTGTTTAGTGCAATGTCTGTTGTTGTTGTTTTTTCCTCCTGTTGCTCTGTCATTATTGCCGGTGATAAACTGATGGTGGCTTTTTTTCTCTTTCTTTTTTTGGGCCAGCAAAGAGTGCATCCTCGTGCATCGAAACTCACCTCACAAACACAAATTCTGATTCAGGAATTTGTGACAGGAGCCACAATCAATTTATCACCCGTAGCTTATCTAACAACAAGCCAGTGAGGGTTAGGGATAGTAAATATATTACAACATGATGGCATGGCTTTAGTCCTATGTCCAAAGTCAATGTTTAGCGTTGTGGAGCAGCTCAACCAGTTGTGTGTGCATGTATGTTCCTAGTGCATGTGTGTCGGGTAAAGGGGCGGGGCTAAGGGTTACAAGAGTCTGTAAAATCACCCAGATGATTAGAGTTCAAATGATAGTTCACTCCGTCATCAAACCTTGTCATGAAGATTCAGACCTCAAGAATGGTCTCATGCCAAGACAAGACATGCACGCACACATCTTCAGGTGTAAGGTGCCTATAAGGTTTGTGAATGTCGGACTCAGCAAAAAAAGATTTTATTCAACAGCTCATTTCACACCCTTGCCATGAGACCTTTTTGGACATCTGTCAGCGGAGTGAACCATCACTTAAACGTGGCTTACATAGTTTATCATGGAGCTAGCAGTGCAGCCTCCTTCTCTCTGTGCTTCTCTCTGTTCCACCTCTTGTTAGCAGCCTTGCTGTTTTATACTAGTTAACGCTTGCCTCTGTTGCACTTAGTCAGCCCTAAGGACAATGTAAAATGTAATGATGTCAGTGAAGCTTCTTGATAAAAAATATGGATGTGATATGTACAGTATATGCTTGTTAGCCAGTAGCCACAGTAGGCCTCATGCTCCTGCTTGTGTAGTATTTGTGTTAGTTTGCTGCTTGCTTGCTGATGATGATGATGATGATGACGATGATGATGTTATTGTACATACAGGATGTTGTGATGTTTTCTCTTCGGTGTCCTCTAACTTATCTACTATTCTGTTTTTTTTTCTTTCCCCCACATTTTGTTTTGCCTCCCTCCTACACACTGTCTCATCTCCTCCACGCACCTGTCTGTCTCTCTTTCTCTGTCTCTCTCTCTTTCTCTGTCTCTGTCTCTCTCTCTTTCTCTGTCTCTCTCTCTCCCTCTCTCGCCTCGTCGCTCTGGGCCGACTGGGCAGGGTATCCCCCATAGTGTCATGGCTCCCATGCCAAAGCGGGCAGCCATGGAGAAGGCTAACGGTGCCTCAGCAATGTTTAACGCTGGCATGCTCCAGTACCAACAGGCCCTGGCAAACATGCAGTTTCAGCAGCAGGCAGCTTTCCTCCCATCAGGTATGGCTACCCGACGCTAACCCAATGATAAGGCTCACCCAACCAACAGGCCGTATTTACAGCCAGTGCAGGGAGTAGTGGGTAGCTAGATACAGTATATACAGAAAGAAGAAAGAAAAGTAAAGAAAGCTTCAACACAACTTGCTGAGCTTTGTATGCCCCTTGCATGGCCGCCATGTTCGGAGCGGGTTTGGGACATCTGTTTGCAGAGTACACAGTACAATACTAGAGCAAGTCACTCCTAACGTGGATGAATAGAATTAGTGGGTTATAGTTTGGGTCTTTGGAAGACGGATATAATATTGGTTTTGATGCTACTTTAATGACATACGGTCGCTGGGGGCTTTCGGCTTTGGTGGGATGAATTGGGGTTGGTGAATTGTAACCATCGCATCGGGTTTGGCTACAAACAAACATGCTGTGTTTAGCTTCCTGTATAGAGCTGCTGTTCTCTTCTCACTTCTGTCTAGAGTGTGTATATAATGTTTAATACTTAGTCGTGACGATGACCACTATTACACATTGATATGCGCTACACTTCAGACAAAAGTACCACGTTGACTCTCTCCTGATTACCTTATGAGTTCATCCCTTCACCTGTCCAAATCACTGATGACTGATGAGCTGTGTTTGTGCTGTCCAAAAGATATTAACCTTTTTTTTCCCCCCCACACCTTATCTCTCCCCTCACTCTAACGAACTTTGTGATGGGCTGTTTTGATTTCTCTTCCCTTTCCAATCCACTTCCTGTTGCACTGCATGATCGGCAGGCTCAATATTGTGCATGACACCTGCAGCAGGCCTTGGTAGGTTCCAGCTTTCCTTCTTCAGTTACCTTTCAGCTCTTTTTTTGCCTGTGACTCGCACATCATCAACATCGAATGACAAAAAAGAAAATGGTGGTGGGCTTGTTCTTGCCGACTGCAGAATCCTTTGTGTCACATACTTAATAATTCACTTTCGGCCATGCTCGCTCAATCGCTTATTTTAAAAGTGGGTTTTGGTGATTTGAGAGTCACAGTGTTAGTAGGTATGAGGATATGATGTGAAAAGTTATGCGCAAGAAAATGTCCGCTAAAGCCTGATTTATACTTTGTTACACTGGTGATGTGTGCTGGAAATAGCCGACCTACAAGCACTAACTTTTAGATCGGCTGTTTGTGGCGTGTGACAGTAATTTGAAGTATAAATTAAGCATAAGGAGACGCAAATACAATAGCAAAATGTGTATATATATTTTTTTTTTATTATGATTTTCTTTTATAAAAGTCTTAAATGCACATTAAATTGACTTTAGTCTTTTTTTGTTACTTTTCCATGTATTGCTTGACCACCCCAGTGGCTCTGGCTATTCTCAACTCTTTTGTATGACAACCCCTGCTTTGGCTGGTTTAACCTATTGAACCGTCTTTGAAAACACCCAAGAGAGATCAGTGATAACGTGTGCCCTTATCTCCTCTGCCTGCCTTGCCAACTTCATCTTCAAGACTCAATTGAGGGGGATTTAGCTTAAAGCTGTAATCTGGAATTTATTGTAATGTATTAAATGTTATTTGAACCAATCTGTATATTAATACAGTACTTATGGCTTGCATGGGTTTGAAGGTGGTCTCCCTACTCTTCCATTGGGAATGTGGTACTAGCTGAAGCTCATAAGTGTAATATTTCGGGAGGGGACTGCCTTGTGCCTGAGTGGTATCCATTTGGTCTCTCGTGTGGAAGAGGTCCCTGGTTTGTCTCCCAACTAGGACATAAAAGTTACGGATTGCAGCTTTAATGCCACAGCATGTTTTAATCAACTGCTTTCCTGGTGTTTAGTTGGAAACTATAAGGTCCCTTAGTTATTTGTTTATTCTATACGTCGTAGTCAGTGGTTCGTCTGCACAATTCTACGCAGTCACTGCGACTACTGTAGTACCAAAAACACAGTCATGTGATTTTTTTTCCTATGTGATATTTTGTCATTGTTGGCAGAGGAAAGGAAGGGAGACGGTTAAACTGAGACTCCATTTTAAAACCCTTTGTTTTTTTCTCCTTCCCAATTTGCCTGGTACCTACATGTGGCTATACACACACTGCGCCTCTTTGGATTTTTGCTTACATGATTTTCCCTCCCCCCCCTCAAAAAAAGTTCCCATGATGCACGGTGGTACTCCTGTGTCTGCAGCCTCCACATCTGCCACAAGCCCCTTCGCAACTGCCTCCGCCAATCAGGTTTGCACTTCTACTGCCGACTCTGTCTCTCTCTCTCTCTCTCTCTCTCTCTCTCTGTCTCTCTCTCCCTCTCTCTCCCTCTCCCTCTCTCTCTCTCTCTCTCTCTCTCTCTCTCTCCCTCTCTCTCCCTCTCTCTCTCTCTCTCTCTCTCTCTCAGTGCACATGGTCAATCTGGGATGCTTCCGTCTGAGAGAAGGGGTGGGCTGGGTACTCCCTCCGTCTTGTTGGCCTTCACTTTTGTACACAGTGAAATCCTCATAGTTAATTTAACTCCAAGAGTCCACATATAAACTAATAATGGACCCTTACGGCATTCATATTTGGTTTCATTTTAACTCTTGGAGTTAGACTAACACTGTGGATCCGACAGTGCACCACTGTTCAACATCATGTATACACATACCACAAGATGCTACAAAATCACATATACACGCTGTAAGACCATACATTCGTTTGAAACTATTTGGGCAATATTTAGCTTGACAAGTTGATTGACGTATCTGACTGTGTAGAAAAGCATACTGTATTCGATCTAATTATGTTTTCCCTCATCTAAACCAACTTTTGTCCTTTCCCATTTTGAGGACTCTTCCTTATCAAAGTTGACTACCAACGAATACATGCATTTGGTATGTATGAGGTAGATCCTTCCATTTTGTTTTAGAGCCGTTTGCACAGTTTGTGCAGCAATGCAACTATCTGTGCCATTTGGTGCTTGGCTGTTGTTTTGTCCCCATGCTGTTGCTTATAGTGGTACAATGCCAGGCATAGCTTTACCCCATTCCTAGTTTAGAAAAGCAGTCATCATTCCTGTAATTTAGCTCTAATTGCCTTCAGTTGGTGATTAGCTTGCCCCATTTGAACTGCAATTCTTTTTGCTATTGAATATTGCGTTTTGAATAAATGCTTGATTGTGGAGTTTAAGTGGATAACATGGCCAATGGTAAGAGTCTAGATGAAATACTGTTCAGGGTGTTGTCGTTTTTTCAGTCCAGGCAGGGTTTTTAAATGTAAAGAGTGGTGCAGGTCAACAAACTGGAGGATGTGGATTTCCATGGGGAGCCACCCTACTTACAATTTTACCCTCACCCTCACCCTCACCCTCACCCTCACCCTCACCCACCCGCACCCCATCACCCCCACCCCTCTACCCCGCTCTCCTGGCCAGAAGTCAATGTGAACCCTGATTATCGCTTGAATGAACTGTGGCAACTTGTATTGAAATTTGCTTCTCTTATCATTTTCAACCTTTTCAGCAATGGACTCATCATAATCGTTTCAGAAGATGTACTTTAAAATGTCTTAATTCGTGTTAGATATTTTGAATGGCAGACATCTTAGTGATTTATTTTGTTATTGTTGTTGTTGTTTGGGAATATTTCATTTGATTTCTGTTCTGTCTCCACCCGCAGATTCCAATAATATCTGCAGATCATCTGAATAGTCACAAGTACTTGACTCAAATGTAGTTCCTCTCAAGAACAGTGAGTTTCTATTTCAATCCCTAACCTCTCTCTCTCACTCATTTCATGACAACGTTTCTCCATTTTGGGTTAATCGGGTTGTATTAGCTTGAGACTACTAGCTGTTGCTAAGATATGCCTGACCTTGTGTTCATGGAATGTAGGTTGTATTATAGACAAACCGCTTTTATCTGCAGAGGACCTGACAAGTCTCGCCAAGACTCTTTCTGAATTGTTCTTTTTTTTAAATGAAATACCTGGCTTCTTGTCTTCCAGATCAAATGAATGTGTGCTGGCACCGTCCAAGCCAAAAGAGTTCAGCCTTTATGTACATAACGATCAGAATGTCAAGCAATGGGATCAGGAGAGACTGCCATCTCTTAGCCGGTCCAACACTGATGGTCTCGTCATGCATGTCAACATCTAGGATGCAACACATGGTGTGGTGCCATTCACCCACATATCAACGTCAAAAGAAGAGCCAACCTCACCAACCTCTTGATTGTCAAATGTCAGGCGTCCAGCTAAAGCAAAACGGGACATCTGGGTGCCAGGATATGTCTCTCTCGCTCTCTGTGGGGACGTCCGTTCACACCGTTACACCTTTGTGACTAAATCATAGCACTCAAATTATTCTAATTAATTACTATTACTGCACACACAGAGGGTTAAAGACCATGGTTACATCTGGATTAAAACATACAGTGCTGGTACGTCTGTAGACCAAGAAAGTTTTTTTGCTTTACATTTTTATTGTTTTCTATTTTTATTTTATTTTAATCGAAAGCCATATTTCATGGTTTACAAGAGAAATGCAAACATGCACCTTGAATTTGAATCAAAATCTAAAAAGGCACAATATATTTTAAAAAGGACTTTTATTCGGCGACATGATTTACTGTGTACAGTATTGTGTTTTTATGGCTACTAGTGAAACTAGATGTTGAAATGAGGGTCTTGGACGTATGAATGTTCTGGGTTAACCAACGTACAGTACCTATGTACCTTGAAAGCACAGCCGGGCTAGCTTTTCTCACCTTGTCATGTGCCATGAGGCCATACAGCTAAAACCAGAGTGTTATCTCAACAGTGTTAATCTGTTTACCGAAGGTATGTGTTTTGTATGGCAATTTTTTAATCTTTTTTTTTTCCTTTTCACAAATTTCAGATTTTTTTTTTTTTACATTGTGCCATTTCTTTTAGTCATTAGTTGTAAGAAATTATTTCCTCTCCACAATTTTAGCATTGTTTTTATTTTTCTTTAAAAAAAAAAGAATGAAATGAAAATGGAGGTGCCTTTCTGGGTTTGTTTTTTTCTCTCCCTATCCTTTTGTATTCTTTTGTTTTGTTTTGTTTCTTTTTACATAGACTTAAGTGTTGTATTTATCGTTTGAGATAGTCCATCGACTCTAAAGCCTGGTGAAGTTATGGGTGGTGTAGCTTCAGTTTCCTTGTCCCCCTCCCCTGCTCAAAGAAGGGGGACTCTAAAACTGTCTGTAAAAGAAGCACTGGTGAAAAAAAACATCAATAGGACCCTAAGGTCTACTAACTAGGTCATTTAAACCGCATGTGCACTTGAATGAAATGTTTTCTTGTCACCCTGCTCAGAATTCACCTCATATATATATACAGTTTATATACAGTATATATATATATACACATCACCTATTTGAGTTGTAATTTCACAACAAAGATTACGTTTCTCATTCACTTTTCGATCCAACTATGGAGAACCAAAGCACAGATTTATTTGTTTGTTTTTGTAATTCACAAAGGGTTACTGAAGCTTGTCCTAAGACTAAGAGGGTTGAATAATTATGGGGGAAACCCGTTTTTATCATTCAGTCGACTCTCCGTTAAATATTCACTTGCCTTCCCCTTTTCCATTTTGGCAGAGGTGCGTAATAAATAATGTGTCTTTACTGATTGTAATGAACCTAACAAAGCCTTAGATTATTATAACTATGGGTCCCACCCTAATCAAATGTACCTTCTTCAATCACCATGCAGGTAAAAGAACACCAATGATCTTTTATAGTTCTTAAAACATACTGCTTACAAACATTGTTTTCTTTCTCTTACTCTCTTCTCTGTCTATGTAAAAGTAACAATTACTCTCTTAAATTTCATTGAACTTATGTGTTATGTACTACTTAAGAATTTGAATCTATTTGAGGTATGTAGTTGTAGATTTTATTTTATTTTTTGCCTTACTATATATTACTTGACAACATTGATATAGCTGTTGTAGATTTTGAGGTAGTATGACATTCATAACTTCTTTTTTTTTGTTTTTGTTTTTCAAACCATATAAATGATAATGTATTGAGTCAGTTTTCAATATTCACTTCGTTCATATAGCTGGATGTCTCTTTTATTTTTGTTAATGTTACATTATCAATTAAGTTTGTTGATCAAAGACTTTTTGATACAAGGAATGAGATCAGTAAAATTGCTGCAACTGCAGTGACTGCAATTACTGTAGTTAAAAGAAAACAACTAATATTTTAACCGACTTAAAATTCTCCTTGTAACATGTCGAGATCACGTTTGAAAATATATTGTATTGAAAATATAGATTGTCCATGTTTTAGAGTAAAGATTATTTTCTACTGTATCCATTTCAAAAAAAGAAAAAGATATGTATTATTGTTTTAATATTTCTTAAGTTTGCCCTGAATGTCAGGCCAAAATGAACAGTGAGATTGACGTGTCTTTGGATGTTTGGTGGGTATAGTGAGATTAGGGTGTATGAAAGCAAAGACTTTGCCAGGTCGGTGAAGTCGGTAATGCTGCAGACGATGAGTTCTAAACCTAAGGGACGAAGGTTGACTTTTTGCACTTCCTGTATATAGTCAAATGAACAGAGAAAAAAAAAACATGTATCATATTGAGATATTATTTTGAATAAAAAAAGATCTATAATTATAAGGAATTTTGTTAGATTCATTTAAAAATTCTTAAAATTAGAAGACCAGCTAAAAAATGCTTGCAAAGAAGGGCACTAGTTTCTTGGCCAATGCATTCAGAGAAAGCTATGCGCTTTTTGGCTTATTTTGTCAGTGGCTAGTATTGCCAGGGAATGTTGTAGGGGAGTAGCTATCCCCCTGTCATGCTCACTCCCACCCCACTTGTAGGATGACATATCAAATGCTGTCCATAATATCAGTTGATGGACTTGGTCATGCAGTATTGCTGCTCCCATGGAAACTATCTGAAATCTTATTTCTATTATAGTTTGATTTGACTGCATGTAAAATAACAAAAAAAAGTAAACAAAAGAAACATACATAGATACCTAAGGAAAGTTAATGCATTCAGACTACAAAATACACAATAACATATATATTTTTTTCAAATGACATACAGTAGATAACATCCACAACAGGGAGAACTAATACTTTGAAGAAGAAAAAAACAAAAAACAAGTCATCTTACTTCTTGTGTGATATTTTCCAAGCAGCCATGATATTTAAAGAATAATGAAATATTAGCACCCATCCACCCCAGATATGTTTCTCTCATCATAGCCGTATAATTACAGTCTATGTTGATTCACAGGACATTGTTCTTGCTACCCCGTAGCTGTGCACTCAGCAGGTGAAGGTTCACCACACCAAATAATACCACACAGGCAAATTAGTCTTCAAAGTGAATGTAACCGTCTCCAAGTTCGAGGTCGCTGTACAGTTTGCTATGGAACCAAAGCACCATTTTCTCCAAAACCAAGCAGGCTGTCGAGCCGCTTGAATATAAATGTTCAGTCCCTTTGACTTGAACCAAGGTTTAATTCCTTCCCTGCTGGGGGCACATGTACGCTTTGACTGCTTTTTACTTGTAAGTGCAACCACCATTTACATATTTGCTAATAGTTGCCAACACAATAATGTAATATTCTGTCTTCAGATTTGTTTATGCACATTTTATTGTTGCCATAATTGACTCTTGCTGTATGGATAAAAAAAAAATCTGAATAAAACGAAAATTTATTTGCTCATGCAAACCACCTGTGGTCGCAGTTTGTGTGTAACCCAGTCCTCCTACAGGTCATGCTGATAGATTTCTTCCTATAATTAGAAATTGAACATGTTTTGGGTACTCCAGAAAGGCTTTCCATTATAGGATACTCCTATACCCCTTATTTTATTCCCAAATTAACCATTGCAGTATACAGTAATAGAGTATATCCTCTTGAACCCGGCGGGGGCAAAGGGTGTTGACCTCTGAACAGCTATCAATAAATGTCAATAAATCAATATAGACCAAATCAAACTACAATTTCTTTGTTGATTATTGTTACAGTGGGCCTACAGCATATAGTAATCAGCTGCCATTATACTTTTCATCCATACATTACTCATATTACAGTATTATTACAACTTATTGTTACTTGTTTTTATAAATTTTCACCCTATACTTTCACATTACTAATATTACAGCACTACTCTCACTAAAACATATATAGAGTTTACATAGTTTGGAATATTTTCATACAATTTTGCCTATCAATTGATGACACCTTGGTGAACAATTACTCTTACTCTATTCACTATATATGTTTTCAATGAGGTCTTGAGGCTCATTCACTATTCAGAAGGCAAAATATTCAATCATCTTTTCCTAGGTAAATGATCACAGCAGGACAATTTGGTAAGAGAAATGTGATGTTTTACACTGCATTTGTGAATTTTCAGGGGTTAGCTGACATTTGGTGGGACAAGATTAGCCACAATCATTGTAGTTTTGTGTCCACAACTGTTCCAATTTGGGCATACATTTTAGGCAGATTTTCCCCCTGGACCCCCCTGGGGCTTAAGAGGATATCTATGAAAAAAAAATGTATTTTATATTGTATATTGATCATTCTACCTTAACAAATATGACTACCGTATTAACAAAAACTACAGGTATTGATGTATTGTACAGACACATTTTTTAGTTTGTTAAAATGCTGGTGTAAATTTCAAATTAGGTGGCATTTACACATTACTAACCCTAACCGATGGGCTGTGCTATGGACAGTTCAGAAAGCCTGACATCATCGATGAGGATACCAAGCTAATAGAAACTGCAGCCTTTTTCTTCCTGGAAAATTATCATGCTGAAATAGAAACCATTGTTCTCTTGCCTTAATTATCTCCAACAGCCGAAGGCATGGGGGAGAGTATGTTTTCCCCTCCGTCCGTGCGTGCGTGCGTCCGTCCGTGCGTCCTCATAGTTTGTGTGCACCTAATCTCAGTCGCCGTTGGCCCGGTCGCTGCCAAAGTGAGCACACACATTCCCTGGATGCCAATCTAGAACCTCTGCCCTAATTTTTTCAAATGGGCCTTTTCTAGCGCCACCTAGTGGCCGATGTTCGCAAAACACATTTCTGTGCACTACTCTTACAGATTTTGTCCAAAAATCCTACAAATCGCTAGGCAGTATTTCGACAGTCATGTGATCGACACGGATCTGTCCGATTTTGCATATTCCATCCTGATTGGCTAAGATTGGCTTCCAAAGTTTGTAGGATTGAGCCGTTTTGAACAAAATGCCTCAAATCACAAACGCAAAGTGCAATTATCATGAAATCGCGCACACACGTTCCCACTAGGAAGAAATGCCACTTCAAATTTTTGAAATCAGCCTCATGGTGGCGCTATAACAGGCCGATTTGTGGTTTTACGTATAACTCCACCGATCAGTTTCAAACTTTGTAAGCGCACTCCCTAGAGGCCAAGGAAAAACCATTTCTCTGCATTTTTCACATCAGCCTTTTATAGCGCCACCTTTGGGCCGACTTGTGTAAAACACAGGATATTACGCCTTCAGATTTTCTCCAAAAATAACACAAATCAGTACACAGTATCTCTATAGTCATATGATCAAGTCTGATCCGTCTGATATTTCATATTCCATCCTGATTGGCTAATATTAGCTTCCAAAGTTTGCAGGATTGCTAAGTTTTTGAACAAAATGCCTCAAATCATCAACGCAGCTTGCAATTACCGCGAAATTTGCCACACATATTCCCACTATGTGAAGGAACAAATGCTACCCTTTTCACATTGGCCTGTTATAGCGCCACCAGCAGGTAGACTTTAGCAAAACAAATTTTTTGAACACAATGCTTCAAATCATGCATGCAGCGTCCGATTGCCATGAAAGGTCTAAGGTGAAGAACATAATGCCACCCTTTTTACACTGGCCTATTATACAGTAGCACCACCAGGACGCCTGGCCTGGTGGAGACCTGTGCTCGGAAGAGCACTGCTTCTAGTTATACATGCATTAATGAATGCATTAATTAATGCATGTATGTGTACCTGCTGAGTGCAAGTGTGTGTGTGTGTGTGTGTGTGTGTGTGTGTGTGTGTGTGTGTGTGTGTGTGTGTGTGTGTGTGTGTGTGTGTGTGTGTGTGTGTGTGTGTGTGAAGCTAGAGTAGACTCACAAACTTTTTGATGGCTGGTGAATTCATCCCCATGTTTGTGATGAATCTGAGGGGAATGAGATCAGAGGAGCTCCCTCTGGTGTTGTGTCTTATCTTTTCTGGTGACTCATACTACCCTCCTAATACGTGAGCAGGCCGTGCTTTTTCGATACGTTTTTCATTTATTTTTAATAATTCATTGGGAAAATGGAAAAAATGTAATACAAAAATGAATTATTAAAGATTTTAAAAAACGTTATCTAAAAAAACACGGCCTGCTCACATATAAGAGGGTATTATGAGTCACCAGACAAAATAATGGGTGTTTTTAATGAATCTGTCATGTTTAAAATGGAGTTTGAAGTTACAATGGGTGTGTATGGGGAGAGGCCCTAGAGCAGGGGTGTCAAACTGCCATTTCGCGGGCATTTTGCGGCCCGCGAAGAGGTCCAATGCGGCCCGCGACGGACCCCCGGCGGCCATCTTGAAAAAAAAAAAATAATCAAAAATATTTTTTGGACCTCCAAAAATGTAGTAGGCATGATCGCAATCGCGAAATTGCATGTTTAACCCCCATACCACACCACATTTGAAGAAAACATAATGGCTTCTATCTCATGAATGCCTGAACGGATTTCCAAGCGGACTTTTTTGTTTGAAAGCTGTGAACAGCGTGCACACACATGGTGCATGATCTAAGGCATGGGCATGCATGATCTGTGCACTATGAATTACATGGAAGTCTATGGAGACTGAGGCATCCTGGTACTTGGCAGCCATTTTGAAAAAGCAGCAAATGCGTTAATAGTAGAAAAGAATATGTATAACTTCAAATTGAGTTGTTCTACTTTCAATGTTTTGTGTGTGTAAACACCTTTGACACAATCTAATTGTCTCAATAGAAGAGCAGGAAAACTAAACACAATCATCTCAATTGTTATATTGTAACACTACCATTCAGATTAGTAATAAAATGTGATTTTATTGGCCAAGCAAAGTAGGCCTGCATAATACAAGTGTAACTATACAAGCTGAAACTCTGGAGTTTCAGGTGATCATAGCTGAAACCTCAGAACAATAGCCACACATTAGCAACCATACAGATAGCCACCCATTAGCTAACAGAAACTGCTTATGTAAATGCTGGAATGTTGGAATTTTAAAAAGGTAATCTCTTTCACTTCAAATTGCATAAATTAGCTCTTGTTCATAAGTACTGTAGTTATAGAACTGACTGCCAACAGACTGAAAAACAATGCTGGTATAAAATAGCCATTCACACTGAGTGTAATAGTTTGGAAAATTGTTTGAAAATGTTCACTGTGTGTGTGTGTGTGTGTGTGTGTGTGTGTGTGTGTGTGTGTGTGTGTGTGTGTGTGTGTGTGTGTGTGTGTGTGTGTGTGTGTGCGTGCGTATGTATATGCATATGTTTATATACACACATATGTTTATTTTATATATATATATATATATGCACACTTAATGGCACTTAGCTGGATGTGTGTACTCGTGCGCTGGCTGCGGCCCAGCTCAAGTCACCTTTTGACCAATGTGGCCCTCAACCCAAAATGAGATTGACACCCCTGCCCTAGAGCCTAGACGATAAAATGACAACACTTTTTTTTTAAGTGAAATATCCCTTTAAGCCAATTATTTGATGACCAGCTCCAGCAGTGGTTCCCTATGGAGACACAAAGAGCCTGCTTTGTTCACTATATGGAGACACAAAGAGTTACATTATTGGCTTCATAATGCGACAAAAACTACAAAAATATTCAAAATTCTCCATGCCGTCCGAGTAATCAATAGACAAAAAGTAGGTGAACTATCCCTTTAAATACTTGTTAGGCTACTTGTTTGCTATAGACCGTGGGCCAGGACCCCAGATATGGGGTCATCGGTACCATCTGAGGGCAATAATTCTCATAGTGATTTTTGGGAAGATATATATCCCTAGTACTTAGAAACATGTGATAGCATTGCAGTGGTGGTAGCTGTCTGTGTGTTATCACTCCTTTTATAACAACATGCTAAAAAACAAAAACAAAATCCGAATGGAACATTGTACTTCAAACTGATGGTTCTCTCTTATTATTGATCCTATCTCTTTGAAAAATGGTTTGGATAAAGCTCAGACTATATATAGTTCAGTAACGTTGTTAAAATTAGCATATCTAGAATTGTTCTTATTACAGGCAGTGACAACATAGTGACTATATAATTATGACATAATATTCTGTGAGCGAGGGCCCCAAATTTGGGGTCATCTGTACCTTCTGGTTGCAATGATTCTCATGGTGATTTTTGGGAAGGTATACATCCCTAGTACTAGGAAATATGTGATAGCCTTGCATCTGTGGTAGCTTTCTGTGTGTTATCACTCCATTTATAACCATGTGCCAAAACAGTTTTCAAAATCCGAATGAAGAATTCAACTTCAAACGGATGGTTCTCTCTTAATATTGATTCTCTCTCTTTCAAAAATGGTTGAGATAAAGCTTAGACTATATATTTTTCTAAAAAGTAGTTTGCATCTCCAGTGACTACTAGTACATGTGAGTTACTTTGCATTTTTTAGAAAGATTTAACACAAAAGTTTCCCAAAGATTTAAAACCATCCATGGAAATGTTTGATGAAATTCAATAAACTAAATATAGTGTAGGTGTGTAGCTAATGCATACGATAACATACTGTTTACCATTACATACATGAATATCAACATTTAATCCATCTATTTTACGCCTCTATCTGTTCAACCTAGAAATCTTTTTTCCTATGATGTTTTTGTTGTTGATTTGTATTCATATGGGGACCTAGCCTGACATTAGCCAGATTGATATCATGGATTCACTCACACGTTATCAGTCTGGACTTCGGCCCATATGCAGCGATTATGAGAAATCAGAAAATGACTGGGCCAATATCTGCATATATTCCAACTCATAATGGAGATTAGAAAGTCCACCCACATCCTCCTGGACCTTCCCCTCCTGATTGACACACACACAATTCTCTTACCCTGGTCTACCTCATCCTCAAAAGTATCCTCCATATCGACATCACTCCTCAGCTGTATCTTGAACATCGCATCTGCCACCATCTTCACCAGAGAAATTACAGTAGCTCAACAACAACAACAACAACAACAGTGATGCACTTATTTCTCTGTGCCCTAAAGTGATACTGGACCACTATAATGGACCACATCACACCAGGTCATCATTAGCAAAAATGTTATCTCCCATCCAAAGTTGACATCACTGACAGGTGGAGCATGGCGGTCTGCCACTTTCCACAACTTCACTTGTATATGAGCCCTCAACACGTGGTGCAACAGGGCAACTGGCTGTTGTTAACTTGTGGCACCCACTTACCCACTCAGGGTAGCCTGGAACGTTCCCTGTCAGCAAATGTTTTAATGCTCTCATATTGCCTTTGCATACAAATATGAGGTTGCACAGGACTGTTCCATCCCAATGCTCCATCTGTACTTTAAACTGTACTGTAGGTCCACCTGATACACCCAATACACCAACAGGACAGTTTCATCCCTGAGCATGTCTATCACACCCATTCCAGAGATGACAGCAGTATCCATCGTTGACACTGTACCCGTACAACTTGCTCATCAGCCTTTGCTACTGTAATTGTTATGGCTCTTCAGGATGACATCTCATTTGGGTAAAGAACATTAATATTCACAGCATTCACAACAGAGTGGGTACAATTGATGGTATTGTTGAGATGAGGGCGTGATCATTCAGTGGGTGATACACCCCAATCTTTTACAACCAAGACACACTAGTCCTTCAACTTCCCCTGTTTCTGCACATTTTGGGGAAGGTATCCATTCACACACAAGCTCAGCAGACTTTTCTGATCTTCTGCTCTTCTGCTCCCCAACTACTCATCAGAGACAATGTTGCAGAATCCATCATAGTGCTGGCAGACCAGGTCTGGCTTACCCTCTATCTATGCCATCATGGGGCACAATGCACATGTATCTTCAGCAGGTACTGGGTTAGATATCTAGCATACTGTAGTCTACATGGCCAGAAAGGAAGTAGTACTTCATCAAGTGCTCCATGAGAGAGAAGCTCACCTTGTCACCTATGGTTGATGTGAAGTGTATGGAAAATTAAGTTGTCTACCCACTGTCAGCCAGTAGGATGGAGATGATGTGCGGTGTCCAGGTACTGCTCTATCTGTTCAAATATCTTTGGCCCAGTTGACAGAAACCACTTCAAGAGTCCTGCTGATAAGCTACAAAAGGCCCTCATCACTTTCATTCAGGACCTATAACTGAAGTTGCCTGCAACCACATGTATTTGATCCTTGCATCAGTTTTGCACAATTACATTGTTGAATGTCACCATGTTTCCAGCATACTTGCTACACTGTAGATTATAACAAATAACTACATGCCAATGGTGAGGTGAATACTGTACATGTCATTCCCATGTCAACCAGTCAGATGATCTGCTGCCTGCTTGGATGAGAAGGTATGAGATAGAGCTTGACCTGAAGCACCTAAGATTGACCTGATTCTATGTGACAATTTTGGTAATTTTCAATAAAAATGTTAATTTGTTGTTTTTACCTAGTTTAGTACAATGGAACATGACCTTGTGATGAACGCCATCTTGGATTTGGCAATAAATAATTATTTGAAGGTAATTTCACTGATTCAGGCCTAAAACCTAGGGTTAGATACCAAAAGCACCTTTATAGGTTGAGAAGTATTAGTATTAGTATTATATAGCCATTTTAAGCTCCTGACGGCAATCTTGGACGCCATCTTGCCATATATACATATATTCTCCCAGATTTTCAGTATGTTTTTCAGCATGCCTAGATGTACCAGAACCAATTGGAAAAACCTTCTGTAATTTTTCTGGAAGTGTTAAGAAGTATGTTTTAATATATTGACCCATCTAATTTTCGCCTAGTGTTATATAAATAAATTGCATGATAGCACCTATACAGCTACCACTGGTGCAATGCTATCACATATTTTCTAACTCCAGACATGTATACCTTGACAAAAATCACTATGAGAATTATTGCCCTCAGATGGTACCGACCAACCCCAGTGGCTCACGGTCTACTAGCTAAGTTACTTGGAACCATAACTCTATGCTTGGAACATACAGTTTATTGATAACTTCAGCTGTGGTCAATGGCCGCTGTGAAAAAGGTTTAAAATTATGCCCCCACTGCAGCATTGTCACCTTGGTCCATAACTTTGAAAGTGTCTCGTTTTTTATCTGGCATTTTCCCCCCATGACCACCAGGTGACCCTGCGACCTGTCACTCACTTTAGACTGCTGTGGTCTAACAAAATCGGATTAATTTAGGCTACAGTTTCTCTGGATGCACCCACTAATCAAAAGGAGGACATAATGATGTAAGTAATTAACTTGTGTAGCTAAGTTTCTGTTTAGCAATTTAGCATTGGGCAGGAAAACAATAATAGGGGAGTCTATATCAGAGACAGCAGACCCACAAAAAACTATTTTGAAGCCATCGCTATCCATGCGGTTTCACAGCCAAACATTGGCATTATACTGCTGGTTTGGAGCCTGGAGGCCCAGCTTATTGCTGATTGCTGAAGTGGTTTCAGCATGATTTGGGCAGCCGAATTTTTTGGGGGGGTTGAATTTGAAATGCATAGAAAGCGGCATTTTGACACATTTTGGCAAACAACGACCGTCATGTGTCTTAACCTTTATTAGGTTACTCCGCATCTGCATTACACTTGATTGCAACACGTGCGTGTGCGTGTGTGTGTGCGTGCGTGCGTGCGCGTGTGCGTGCGTGTGTGTGTGTGAAGCTAGAGTAGACTCACAAACTTTTTGATGGCTGGTGAATTCATCCCCATGTTTGTGATGAATCTGAGGGGAATGAGATCAGTGGAGCTCCCTCTGGTGTTGTGTCCATGGTTGCTGCTACCTCTACCCTGGCCTGAGCCACACCACCCTAGAATACTGAGCAGGGGTTAGGTGAGTTCTAGTGTGACCTGATCAGTTTGTTTTGACATTATCCAAAAAATATTCACAGTTTAATTTAGTGAGAGAGAGAGAGAGAGAGAGAGAGAGAGAGAGGGAGAGAGGGAGGGAGGGAGGGACATCATTTGGGGTCCCAAAGGATGGCCAGTTCCATCCCCTTGAGTAAAAAGTTCAGTTTTGAGCTGGCAGTTTGTTTGCTTTTGTGGGGCAGGCAGTTGCCGTCTTTCAAATTCTGCATAGGACTCCTCTGTGTGTGTTTAACACAAAGAAGATTAAACTAATTGGTTCTAAGGTAGCCTTTGACACCATTTACAAATCACTTACTGTTTTAAGACCTGTTTATTCAAAATAAAACCACTTCCAGGTGAGTGAATCGGGGTCCTCTCTATGTTCCCCTCCTCACAGCATTAGTTTTAGTGGGTTAGGGGTAGGTTAGGTGGTAAGAAAGTGGGGAACGTAGGTACGGTCCCATGTGTTGACTTCAATGCTAAACATTTGTTATCTTTTAGCTGAATATATATATTTTGCTTTACATTGCAACTGAGGTTTGAAGTATTCAATAAACCAGTCTGTGTCACTTTGTTTTTCAAGTTAATGGAAACTCAACTCAAAAGAACAAGAGACATAACATCACCATGTCTCTTTTGGTTACTGCAGTAGGCTACATGTTTGGGCAAATGAAAGAGAGGATCAATTAGTTCATTTTAGATACCTTACACATAATGAGTTGGGCTTGGGCTACCCATCCCTGAGGATTTGGAAGTGGAACCAGTTTCTCCAGATTCTGAAGTGATGACAAATGTTAGGGCTCTGTTAGTGGCCCTTTGGTAGTTCAAACCTACAAAACTGTATCCTTGTTTAGTTTAGTCAGCTACACAAGGAAGGTGTAAGCAAATACACAAAAACAGGATGTTTTTGATTAGAAATAAATAGGCCTACATATCTTATTGGTAGAATAAATAGTTAAAAAAACTACTGAACTTTAAGGGACATTTGAAATAGAAACTCTGCAACTGTAAATATGGATATGCTCAACAACAGTTCAGACATGTCAGACTTGTCATCTGTTCCTATAGCCCGAATGGACTGTCACTTCGTGATTGGCTAGTTGGTTGTCAGGCAACCGCTGAGGCGAGGCGACGCACATCCTCGTTCTCCAATATTCTTTAAAAAGTTAGTTTTGTAAAAGTCTAGGAGATTCATAAACCGCAGAATTGTTTGTACTGGTTATAATGATGAATCCCATATTCTCTTGAAAGGTGTGCCAGTTGATACCAATTAGCATAGGTAGATGCCCCTCCAATCCTAATTAGCATCCCAATTAGTATCGGTAGTCGCCCCACCAATCCTCATAAAAGGGCATGACTACAGGGCGGATTGCAAAGCTGCATACATAAATTACACGTCACAGACATTAAGTTGAGAGAATGAAGTCAAGAATGGCGAAACTAATGTCTAAAGAGGGTGCAACACCATACTCTTTCAATACATTGAGCTTGTAAATCAGCTTTTCTTGCCAAATGGGACTAACATTTGGCTTATATCATGTGTTCATATCATGTGGTTATTAAAGTCTGCAATGTATACCATAGGGCCTAATATTCCTAGTTCATACTTCATATTCAGGAGGAGTAGCATCAGTAGTGGGTATAAAATATTCATTGCTGATGTATATTTGTATTTGACAAATAACAACTACTAAAGGGGGCAAAAGTATTATTACGTATCTGTTGTAGGCCTACTTCCTTTAGCTGTTCCTTTGTTTCATCCTTACTGAGGTGCTGCTATGACTGAATTTCCCTTGAGATAAATATGAGTGTCTATCTGGGTTTTTTGGGGGGTCTATCCAGGGGTGTCACACCAAATTCTGGGCCCTGGGTACAAGGATTCTCTGCGGGTCCCCCATGAATGTTCTTCAAAAGGGGGAGGGGTTTACTGAGTGCCGCACTGCGAGCTTGTAGATCTGCTATTTTTGAAAAATTGTGAAAAAGTCTTTGAAGAAGTCTTTGAAAAACCTATGTTTCTATGTCAGTGCTCAAAACCTTTTCATGTGTAGGTACTAGGTCCCCCAAAATGATATGTAATTGGCCACGGACCCCCATTATAAAATATTTAGTTCCAGGGACCTCCCAGAAGCAGAATTTGAGTTATAAATGTTTGCTTAAAAAATACATATTCAAAGATTTGCTCACATTTTCACAGCTTTTAAAAAATAGCAGATCTGCAAGCTCGCAGCGCAGCACTCGGTGCCGTGCTGTGAGCTTGTATATCTGCTATTTTTCAATAGCTAAAGTATAAAATAATTAAGGTCCCTCCACCTTGGGCCCTAGTAACTCAGTCCCACTTTCCCCCCCTTGTGACGCCCCTGGGTCTATCTATATCTAGTATATATTATCTCTGGATAACAACAGGTAGTCAGTTGTTTTGGGGGGTGTAAACTGTAAACCATGGAAGATTTAAAGTGGTCTGGTCAGAATAGCGAGACCTTGTAAGTGGATTGACTAGCGTTGCTAGGGAACAGCTTGGGTCCAAGTGTGTTTGCTGTCAGGGCCAGGCAGGCAGCTTACTGATATTCATAAACACTGCGACAGGAAATAAACGTGGGCCCAGCAGTTCACACTGTTTATGTTGTCAAGTGTGAAAAATGTCTAGTCGCGTCAGCGGTTGTCTGACAACCAACTGACCAATCACAGCGCGACTGCCCCATGGTCTGTGACCATTGTTTCGTAGTCTATGCGTTGTCGGCCACGGCTTGTGATTGGCTGAACCGGAGGTAGGGAGCGCTCCGCTGTGTGAACTTGGACCGCGCGGAGGTGATCGAAGATTTACGATGCCGTCTATCCCTATCGGGACATAACTCGTCTCGAACGGCGCTGAGTCGGCTCAAGTGGACTTGATCTACGTGAGACACCACCGAGCGAGCCAAAGCAAGACAAGTCGCCGTGTCGAGCGTTGCGATCGTGGCGCGCCTCCGTCATCTCCACCAAAAACAAGCGCTCCCTTACAAGGCATCGCCTACGGAAACAATAATAGCCTCTGGTCTATGGGACGCGTAGACTGTTTTTCTGGGTGACGGTGCCTTTAAGAAAACGGAACTGAGAATGTGGGCAGGCAGGAAACGCTGAAGCAAGAAACGAGAAGTGGTCACGCTTTCCAACAGCACCGTTGCACAATACATGCAATCAGATATAATGTGCGTCGTTTTGCGTTGCTAAATGTCAAGGAACGCCGATCCTTGTCGTCAGAGTCGTGGATCATCGGGCACCGCGCAGCAGACCACCGTCGAAGGCTTCGCCGGCGAAGGATCCGACCGAGGCGGCCGTGGCTTGTCGCCTTCCTTCCCGTCCTGCCTGCTTTGAAACACATCGGGGCGGCCAGCGGGTGGGAGGCGAGGAGAGATCCGTGGAAAGGAGGCGCCCTGCCTGCTTCTTCTGCTTGATGCTCAACAACAACAACAACAGCCATGAGGGAGTATAAAGTGGTCGTTTTGGGATCGGGCGGCGTCGGCAAGTCGGCGCTGACCGTCCAGTTCGTGACCGGCTCGTTCATCGAGAAGTACGACCCCACGATAGAGGACTTCTACAGGAAGGAGATTGAGGTGGACTCGTCCCCCTCGGTGCTGGAGATCCTGGACACGGCGGGCACGGAGCAGTTCGCCTCCATGCGGGACCTGTACATCAAGAACGGCCAGGGCTTCATCCTGGTCTACAGCCTGGTCAACCAACAGAGCTTCCAGGACATCAGGCCCATGCGGGACCAGATCATCCGCGTCAAGAGGTACGAGCGGGTGCCCATGATCCTGGTCGGCAACAAGGTGGACCTCGAAGGCGAGAGGGAGGTCTCTTCCGGGGAAGGCAAGGCGCTGGCCCAGGAGTGGAATTGCCCCTTCATCGAGACGTCTGCCAAAAACAAAGGGTCGGTCGACGAACTGTTCGCAGAGATTGTCCGACAGATGAACTATTCCTCCGTTCCCAGTGGCGGCGGTCAGTGTTGTTCATGCGTCGTGCTCTAAAAAAAGTGTTTCTCTAACTTTCAAATGTCAAGTTCTCCCCCCTTAACTCTGACAGTTTAGGCTACAAAAGCTTAGGCTACAAATGGAACCAAATGGATCCTTTAGGGTCCATTTGGTTCTATTTGTACACTGTCAGAGTTACAGACTTGTATGAGTCCATTTAGACCCCCCTAAAGGGACCCACAGAGTCCCTGGAATCCACATTTGAGAACCACTGCTCTAAAAGCAACAGTGTGTGAAAGTATAATTTCTTTTACCCGTTTTCCATAAACTTGTTGATAACTCATCATGTCGTTGGTGTCTTTGTGGACAAAGTTGGCTTTTTTGCGTGTAAATGCCACCTTTCCCACATTGGTTGTCTTATTGCACACATAAATTGATGACTCCAACAACAATCGATTATGTAAATAGCCTGGAAAGTGTTTACATGACAAAGTACTTGAATGTTTCAGATTTTTTTTCTTTTTTTTTTTTTTTAATAGCTTTGTATATGACAACTTCTCTGGAAATGTGCCTCAATGGGAATGTCTTATTGTAAAACCTAAGAGAGACACGTATTTTCTTGTGATGTTTTTGTTTATTGTAGAGTTTGTACTGTTACACTTCTTCTGGGTGGGTCCATCTGTGTTTAGAGAGGTGGGATTTGCCAACTCCTTTGGCTGAACAGGGATTGGTCGCTTTTTGAGCGATCATCTGTTTTGGCAAAAAAAATGGAAAGGGGTCCCAAAAGTATCTTGCATTACATCATATATCCTCAGTTTATCAGCCACCACCCGAGCCTTGGATTGTTCACTGGATCCCAGTATGGATGCTCGACAAGTTGTTTTAAGAAAAAACTAATCCAAGAGGCTTATTACTGGCAGGTCGACCTAAGATACGGTGTGTTTCCAAGCCATTGGACTGTGGTGGAGTTGCACCTTTACACTTACGCCCCATCTCTCTGTTTTGGTGGAAATTGATTTGATTTATTAAGAAAACTTGCACTTAGCTGACGGCGTTCCTCCTCAGTATGCACAAACAAGGACCTTAGTGCATCGCTGTCGCTGCATGGGAAACGAAACGACGGGGCCCCATGTCAAGTGCCTTCCTAAGAAAACTCCTGTGACTGTGCCAACTGACGAGCCCTATTTCTTCTGCAGAGCGTGATGATGGCAATCAGAACTTTTCTTGGCAGTTTTCACTAAAACAATCTATTTTCACTTACAGTCAAAAAGTGAAAGAGCCTCTTAATTTTTTTACCCTCTTGCAGTTAGGAAGTTGTGCTTGTAGTCTTAAGATTTCAGGTCAAAATCGGGCCTTCTCCTTTTCTAGTGGTACTGGTCCACCAAGAACAACAGACTATGTCTCAAACCAGTTAGCATTTTGTTCAGTGAATGGCAAGCCATGTCTGTATTGTCTCTAGACTTTTTATTTTATTTTATGTGACATTTTGACTCAATTGTAAGTTTGTTCATTGACAAAAACCCTCTATCATGCACCTGGTTTAAAATACTTTTAATACAAAGGCATTTTATGTAACCACTGTGCGTGCTTGGTTTTAATGCATATTAGGTGATTACATGTAAGAAATGACACTGTCACTGAATATTGGTGTTTTATATCCAAATATCACTTTGTAATAAACACCCATGCTAAACACTTGAGTTTAAAAAAATCCAAATACAACTCGCAGACCATTGAATGTCTGTAATGATTGTAGTGTCAGACCATGCCACTTGAGTGTTATTACTAGGGCAAACTATTTGGCCAAGCGAGTAGAAAGTGCTTTCAGTGCAGTTGTTTGGGTAGTGGGCAGGGTTTCCAGTAAGTGTGTTTTAGACGGTGACAGTTGTTGCTTCCCCTCTTCCCGCCACATGTTTTCAAGGCGGTGGAAAGCAGCACAGAGAGGGCTTTCTGTGACTGCAGCCAGGCTCAATCAGCCAAACACAGACAGCCGTTTGTAAGCTATTCCTCAGCCTGGCCAATGGGCTGCAATCTGAAGTGTCCCCAAACCACACAGAGCCATGGTCAGGTTACCGAATTCAACCCATCTGAACGTTACTCTGAGTCTGAAATCAAGAGCGGTTACCTTTTATACTATTAGAATGGTGTAAGTTCTTATCTGGCCTTTGAAAGAGAGCCAGTGGTGTGAACGTTTTGGAACTATTTCAGTGTATTTGAAACCAACATGAAAAGGTCTTATAGACATTAACTGCCACTGACTCAGACAACCTCAATGATCAGGGTCAATGGTGGGATTTTTTAACCACTATATAAACAAATAGGAAACCACTATTTAAAGATCTTCTAGACCAGTAATGGCTCATGTAAAGTGTTACTGGTTTCAGTAACAGTTTTCACTTTCAATAACCTCTTTGCCCTGGCAAGGGGTTGTTAGATACAGACCCAGCGCACCAACATCCTGCTTCTAATACCCCTCATATAGAATCAGTGGGCCTCATCTTTGGTGGATATACTTCCTATGTTTCATCAGTTTTGATCATTCTTACCTAAAAAAAATATATTCCATAAGTTGACCGATCCATGCCTTTTTTAGATTAACTTTTAATACCATTACACTCTGCTATAAAAGGTAGAATGCTTTTACATAAACACAGATAATGTATGTTTTAGTTCTTAGATGGGACAAAGTGATCATGTAGACTAAAGATAAATAAAGGGTCACTGTGCTAGTGTTTAGTATTACTGTTAAGCACCATTGTCTCACAGTGTACCATCAGAAATCAGCATAGTGCATGAGATATGAGATAAATTAAAACATTTCCACTATCCTTACTGCACTCTGCTCATATGAAACGGGGTATATGTGACATGTAGTGAACAGGGTACAGTGGTGTTGGAAGGTGACGCAACACAAGCTAAGTGTGCATTCCTTTTGCATGGTGCAAGAATTGTCAACAAAGGTTAAGGAGTGAGGGGAATATCATACATCGACATCTTCGTCCTTTGACAAGAATGTCCCACCGGGCCGAGAATCTAACATGGCTTCCATGCCTGGAGGGCCTCACTCATGTGATCTGGCATGTGCATTCAGTATGGCAGTGAACCCCGCCGTAATGCTCACATTCCCTCTAATGCGTCACGACATGCTCTACAGTATATATCCACCAAGCCAACCTACACAAACCATATTGACTATAGTACATCATAAATGTGCATCTCCATTTTTAGAAAAGGAATCCCAACTGCAGCACATGGTTTGAGTCAGAAGCAGGGCAGGAGCATTGTTGACTGTTCACTTTCACCAGTGCTAGTATGAGCATCATCATGCTGAGAGGAATCATGGAGTCTTACAGGAGAGAACAGTCACCTGGTTATCGTCACTGTCGGGCCAAAACGTATCTCCAAGTTTCAAATTTGTACGTTTTTCTGCAAGGTAAAGCCCTGCTTCATCAGACAAGGCCGTCGCACAAAAGTAGTGAAAACAGCCGATCTACAAGCACACAACGCCTCGCATGTTGTGTGCTTGTAGCTCGGCTGTTTTCACTAGTTTAAATCATTTTAAAAATTATAAATACAAAACAAACGGTTTTGGACATACAAGGTTTTCACCCGACAACGACGTTATAACATTTGCATTGGGGAGTTATTGGGGGGCAAGATGCTATCACACACGTGCCATTCTGATCGCTAATTCTTGATTATGCCCTGGAAGGCCTGAGAGATCAAAACCGTTAAACCCTTTCCGAGTGAATTACATTTGGATTTGGGGTAGTTCAAACCTAAAGAAATGGCATTGGGATCACTTTGAGATCCAATCTGTGATCATAGAATTATCTCAGGAAACATGTCAAGTTTGATTAATCAAATAAATCAAGATTGAAAATATAAATATAAATGAAAGAGCCTTTCTGCTGTAACTTTAAAAGATATTGATGAAAGCACATTAACAATGGATTTGACTCTGTACACAACAGTATGTACATTATTATAATATTATTTCCATTTTTCCCACAACACAAGACGGTCAAGACATGATGTTTTACTTGAGCATGTTTTGCTGAACTCCATGACCTGTAGCAGCTGTACAATACTGACTGTACAAGGCAGCTGACCCAAGACATTTTGCCATCTATTATCTCTAACCCCTTTTATCCCCCTGACTGTCATTACATTCTTGCTCCATGTTTATGTGCCGATATCCCATAACGATTGTTAACATTTGATCAGTTTACTTAGCCTCTATACTTGACCACTTTAACCCGGGCATCACTCTTTTGGGAATGTCATTATATATATTTGAGGCAAACGCAAAGGAGGAAGCCCACAGCACATCTGTGTTGATGAGGTGCTGACCACAGCAGTTAATAATGTTGAGAAGCCAACATTTTGACATTATAGTATTCCAGAAGACTATATTGTTGAAATGGGTTCCTGTACCTTTTAATACATTATTTTCATTGTGGCTAAGAGTTGTGGGGCCTCATCCTTCTCAACATTGAAAAACTTCATTTTGTCTTTAGTTTTTCAGAAATAGCAGTATCTACAAGCTCGCAGTCGCAGTGCGGCGCATTGAGCTCATATAATGACCAAATTTTTAGATCTTTGAAATTTTTTGAAAATAGGGCCCATAAGTGGTGTTAACCAGCAGCTCATTAACATGATGTTTTTCTATCGTTTCGTAGGAAAGGAAGGGTGGAAGAGAGGAACACTTCCTGCCTTGATGTAAGTAAGTTCTGCTCAGATCTGTGTGAGGTGTTGCACCAGACACACTGTTACTCTTACACATAGAGATAGGTCTGTGAGATCAGATCTGTGTGAGGTGTTGCACCAGACACACTGTTACTCTTACACATAGAGATAGGTCTGTGAGATCAGATCTGTGTGAGGTGTTGCACCAGACACACTGTTACTCTTACACATAGAGATAGGTCTGTGAGATCAGATCTGTGTGAGGTGTTGCACCAGACACACTGTTACTCTTACACATAGAGATAGGTCTGTGAGATCAGATCTGTGTGAGGTGTTGCACCAGACCAGACACACTGTTACTCTTACACATAGAGATAGGTCTGTGAGATCAGATCTGTGAGGCATTGCGCCACCAGACACACTGTTCCTCTTACACACCGAGATCGAAATAGATCACTGTTTCCCAAACAGTGGGCCCGGCCGGGACCCATATTTGGATCGCAGAACAATTTGGTCAATGGGTCACGACACAAGTAAATATCCCCTTTTTCCCTGTTTCCTACATCTTAAAAGAAATGTCATTTCTCAAAAGATTTAAACAAAGAAATCACAACTTTTCATGAATTCAAAACTATTGCAACATTTGTCCAAGGTATTTGATAAATAAAATGAAAAACTAAAATAATTTCCATGAATACATAAAACATAAATCACTGGTTTGGGTCCTGGGAAAACATCTAATTTCTCTTTTGGCTCTTGTGCTAAAAAGTTTGGGAACCACTGAGATAGATAATGGATGGTTTTACATGGTTAGGGAAGTGGCCTGAGAGGAAGTCATGACCCCTGGCCAGTCACCACTATAATCTCCAGATTTAAACTTTTTTAACCCTAACCCATGTTTCTTTTTTCTTTTTTTTTTCATAAATAAATGACCTAATTTATACTTATAAGTAACAGTGTCGTAGGAGAAGTAACAGTTTAGGACATACACGGTTTCCGTTCAACAGCAACGATAACTCTTTGTAGCCTATGTGTCGTCCAAACTCAAGGATCACACCCTATTTTAGAGATCAGTTGTGTTATAGAGGAAACGTGTATATGGGGGGGAAGAAAAGAGATGAATCGGTTTCATTTGTGTGTCTCTCTGTGGTGCATGCAGTGACTCCCTGTGTAATTTAATTTGAGCCGAGGAGCCAGCAGGATCATGTGACAGTAACTTGGTTGTCACTGCCAGTTATCTGCAAGCTGTGTGGACAGACAGCCTTAGAATGAACTGGTATCAGTTGATCATCCCTTCTCTTCCCACAGATGATAAGTGAATGAAGGTACTCGAAGATCGAGCCTCTAAATTACTTTCTACCACTTTTTCTAGTCACATGTTCAAATACTGGATTCTGATTGGCTAAATTCCGGAGGTTATGGCAGAACAACCGCCGCAGTTGTGTGAGGACGAGATCAATGCGCCTCAGTGTACATCCGGGGACTTCAGGAGGTAGTCGGAACACCTTTCCCCCAACCAACATATGATGGTCGTAGCGGTCCTATGTTTACTAACGTGCGTACGACGTCGCCGATTTATTTGGATCCAATGCAATCCGCCAACTTTAAAGCCCCTTTTCTCTGAACCTATGCCTTTCTGGAAGCGAACAGCCTCTATTTACGGCCGGAACGGTCCTTCTAACTGACGTTAGCTTAGCTGTATGCTAGACATCTTTCTCTGCATGGAGTTGGCGTCATCTGGTGGTGAGTAGAAGATGTTGTTTGTGGAACTATTTGCTGTCGTCGCGGAAGTTTTATAGGCAATAATGATTGTAACTTAATATCCTTGCAAGTTACAACTATGTGTTTTCTTTCATGTATACGGAAAAAAGTGGTAGAAAAGCTATTTACCACTCGGGGTCGGACATTATGCTCTGATAATGTCCTGTGTGAGGGTGTTATCGGACTCGGCTTCGCCTCGTCCGATCACCCCCTCACACAGGACATTATCAGAGCATAATGTCCTCTCACTCGGGGTAAATTGCTTACTTCTACCACTTTTTCTAGTCACATGTTCAAATACTGGATTCTGATTGGCTAAATTCCGGAGGTTATGGCAGAACAACCGCCGCAGTTGTGTGAGGACGAGATCAATGCGCCTCAGTGTACATCCGGGGACTTCAGGAGGTAGTCGGAACACCTTTCCCCCAACCAACATATGACGGTCGTAGCGGTCCTATGTTTACTAACGTGCGTACGACGTCGCCGATTTATTTGGATCCAATGCAATCCGCCAACTTTAAAGCCCCTTTTCTCTGAACCTATGCCTTTCTGGAAGCGAACAGCCTCTATTTACGGCCGGAACGGTCCTTCTAACTGACGTTAGCTTAGCTGTATGCTAGACATCTTTCTCTGCATGGAGTTGGCGTCATCTGGTGGTGAGTAGAAGATGTTGTTTGTGGAACTATTTGCTGTCGTCGCGGAAGTTTTATAGGCAATAATGATTGTAACTTAATATCCTTGCAAGTTACAACTATGTGTTTTCTTTCATGTATACGGAAAAAAGTGGTAGAAAAGCTATTTACCACTCGGGGTCGGACATTATGCTCTGATAATGTCCTGTGTGAGGGTGTTATCGGACTCGGCTTCGCCTCGTCCGATCACCCCCTCACACAGGACATTATCAGAGCATAATGTCCTCTCACTCGGGGTAAATTGCTTACTTCATACCGTATGAAAATAGATCAATTTGGGGCTGCAACCATTGTTTATTTTCTTAGCGATTATTCTATACTTTTTTGATTAATCGAATAATCGAGAAGCCCAGTTTAGGGATATTTGGATTACATTTTTTATATATCAACTAATCAATTTTTTATCTTTTTTTAACAATCAACTAAATTGATTCATCTGATGAACCATTTAATACCTATGTTATACTTCAAAAAAGTTCAAATAGACAGGAAATCTACAAGCTCACACTGCTATTTTCAGTATTTTGAACAATATTTTAATCGATGAAATGGATTAATTCAATTAATTGTTCACCTAGATCAGTTACTTTATCAAACACATTCGAGCACAAACATGCACACTGCACAAAACCCAATTTGATCCCGAGGATAAGTTCACACAACCACATTTTGCGTAAATGAGGAAATCTGGACGTAACTATTTATATATCCTGTATCTAATGCAAAATCAGGGTTTTGCAACGATAGCTGCTGTAACTGCAGATAAAAGAGGATGTGTTTCTTTATAAGGGGGGGGGGGGGGACCTTATTACTTAACAACGTGCTAATTCTTTGAGGACATAATGGTCTGTCCAAAGTAAGCACACACTGGCACTGCTGCCCATTTCCCCAGTCCACCCCCACTGACCCGCTAGGCTTTAGATAATGAACATATGGAAAGTCAAGCCAGTCTGCATGCTGCTCACTCATCACTGTAACCTTTAAAGAGGAATTAGCCAATGAATAGTTGAAATTGCCACTGTAGCCTGGTATTTCAGAGCAGGAAGGAAGGACTGGAATCGGCCTGTAACTCGCATAAACCTGAGATTGACGATGTTATTCAAGGCCAATTTCCATGTGAGATCTTATTTGCATTCTATCTGTCATTACCATCTATGAAATGTCAATGCTTCTACTCTAGAATTTGTGAAGAGTGGTTTTAGAATCTGTATTTAACATAAACATAGACGCATAGAGGAATATAGTGTGATATGACCCATGGTCTGCTTATGAAAATACACAGATCTAAAGAAATTTTTCGTATTTTATGCAAGTATAAAAACTTCATAGAAACAAATCAACAACAATATTCCAATGCCTTCCTCTAACTGCAAATGCTGTATTTTTTGTCGTCCCAATAACTGATAATTGTAATACTTTAAGAAGCATATACCGGTAAACATTATTTTCAGTCTGTCTCTCCTTATTTGGCTCTGGCTTGAGACACATTCCCTGTTCCCTTTACAGAGGGAACAGCAAATGACCAATGAAGGTACTGTGGTCATTATCGTTGTCAGCTATCCAAGTGTTTGCCATGAGTCTCATGTATACTTGGTCTCCTGTGTCAAGCTGCAGAGTCATACCATTGGTGGCTGTCTCAAAGCGGCTTCCGAATGCATGGTTGTACACAGTAACCATCTGTACTCCGTTCTTCATCAGTCGCAGACCCATCGAACGCGTAGAGTAATTGTGGCCCGAAAAACTAAAGTAGTAAACCCCTCTTACTGGAGCGGTGAAAATGCCTGTGGGAGATGGACAGGGAAGGACAAACGTAAGTTTGACATAAATATACATTTTAGACCATTAACAGTGTCTTTTTTGCTTTCTATCTTAATTTCTGGGAATGATAAACCATTTAATAAATGCAAATCTACCCGTTTGAGGGTTGTAAGCCCCGCTGTTTGTGTAGACATCTTTGTAGGTTAATGTGATCTCGGTGTTGAAGGGTCCGATGGTGCCACCGCCGGCACTGCCAATTGATGCTCCAAAGGCCACCCGCCTCCCTGTTGAGAAATACATGAAAATGTAGTGATGATTATTGCTAATACTTTTTACATATACCTAGATTTTGTCATCTGCATTTCTGTTAATGTGACATGTTGCACTTACACCCTCATTCTTTTCACTCTATATGGACCTTATGTCTTACCTCAGGTAGGCTACTTACCGCACCGGATAGATAGTATATATACTAGGTAGATAAATTGATGTTTTTATTGATTTGTATTGACTCTGGCTCTGAGACCAGTATCCCATGGCACTGGCAGGACTATGTTCTTAAGTCAAGAACTCCCAGAAGAATCCCATGTGAACATGCAAACTCTACACAGAAAGACTCTATTGAGCCCCCTCTGTTATGTTGAAACTGTAGCCTATATTATGTTAATTAACTCAAAACTGGATTTCAATCACATTAGTCTGATTACAAAATTAAGATATTTATATTTAGACCTATAACTTTAATGAAAAGCCAGACACAAAGTAACAAGAAAGTTCAACATTATCCAGCCAACTCACATGTGATCGAATATGCGAACAGACTAGATCATTTTTAGAATGCAATTTCCAAAACAAATTACGATTCAATAATTTTATATGGGGGGAAAAAACACTGCAAGGGCCCATATAAGACCAAAGACCAACCCTTACACAAGAGACAAGTCAAGAGTTTGAACCCAGATCCACTCTGGGATTGGGTAGAGTCCTGGGAACTGTCTTGCTTTGAGTAATAACCACTGTGCTATCGTGTCATATCCAGCTGAAGCTGGATTACCTCATTTGAATTTACCTCGGATCTCTGCCTTCAGTTGCTCCACCTGTCTTTCACTGTCTCTCAGTCGGGCCTCCAGCTCTCTGAGGATGACAAAGAGTTCAGACTGGCAGTTTTGCAGAGCGCTCGCTGGGTGGCCTGCCTCAACTGCTTGCTCCTCTTCAGCAGTTTCTTTCTCCAAAACCTGGTCTCCTTGCAAGACCGTCAGTTGAGTGAGGTCGCCTTCGCTGACCTGTTCTGTGTGCTGAACCTGGGCCACACACATGTGGCAGGAGGCTAAAACCAGTAGTAGAGCTGCTGAGATCTTCATCTTTCAATTGCTTCTGTTTCGTCTTGAGACTTTCTGTCCACTGTGCATCATATATACGGCTCCAACAAGGAAGTGAACCCAAAAAATAAGCTCATAAACCTAGTTAACAATTGCCAATAAATATTGAAGTAATTAGGTTTCCGGAGCTTTCATACTCATCCAGGTATGGCAGGGGATATTATAGGATGTTAGAAGTGAGGCAAGTACACTAGCATCAACTTTAAATTACCTACACTGACTGCTTAATTGTTTTTACCAATGTAATACAGTCTACGACTATGCCAAAGGGCTGGCACCAGAAGAGAAGCTGATCTGGAGCCTAGAACTGGGCTCTCCTGGGACACACAAGAGATTATTATTTTGGTCATAAACCAAACGGGAAGTTAACAGGGATTCAGCCATTTTCCGCTCCGTATAATCAAATACAATATGCTCCAGGATAATTATTTAGCCAGCCTAGGATGACCTTTCTTTCCACACAGAGCATACTGTATGTGGTCATGGGGTGTTAACCAAGGTCTTCAACATGATGACATATTGTGGTTGCCTCTGGTTCCACTTTGTTCAGTCATCCAAGTGAGACGGAGTGAGGGAGAACATAAGAGAAGCAGTCATTTCTTAATTATCCTGCTAACATACAGTAGCCAGCCACACAGACAGAACAGAATATTGTCTGCACAATATGTTTGTGTAAATGTAATCTGACCTCATTCTCATTCCACATTTGACAAACACAACCTGTTATCTGAGTAATCTGACTATCACTCATTGGACTTTGATAATCGCGCTATCACCACTTTTGATAATAACAGTTTATGAGAGCTCCTAGATAACGGGTTAGGAGAAACAGCAGAAGAATGGCATACAGAGGAAAGCAATAAGGAGGTAAAAGCAGAACAAATTGCACCCGTGGGTGTTTCAGCAGTGCATGGGAACACATTGCTCTGTTGTTGTTGGAAGAAAAGGGACAGCGTGATGTGAGCGAGATTGACAATAGAAATGTATGTACAGTACATCAAGGCTCCTGAATCCTGCGCTACGGTGCTGCTGGGGGTGAGACTGTGGCGAAGAGCGTGGTGACTCACCGTGGTCTTAGGTAGAACGGGGCAGAAAAAGGCCTCACATCCTGGGACTGAAATAGAGCGAGTGGGAGGACACTGGAGAGAGACGTAGCGAGCTCTCAGCTCCCCCACATATATTCAATATACCTCATCTCAGTGTTCAGTTTATGTGAAGCACTGCGGGTGTGTGTGTGTGTGTGCGTGCGTGCGCGCGTGTGTGCAGGGGCGTCACAGGGGGGGGGGGAAGTGGGACTGAGTTACTAGGGCCCAAGGTGGAGGGGCCCTAGTAACTTAAGCTATTGAAAAATAGCAGATCTACAAGCACACAGCGCGACACAGAGTGCCGCGCTGGTGTCGCGCTGCGAGCTTGTAGATCTGCTATTTTTGAAAAGTCGTGAAAATGTGTGCACATCTTTGAATATACTGTATGTATTTTTTAAGCGAACATTTGTAACTCAAATTTTGCTTCTGGGGGGTCCCTGGAACTAAATATTTTGAGATGGGGGTCCGTGGCCAAATACATATCATCTTCGGGGTCCTTGACATGAAAACGTTTGAGCACCACTGACATGGAAACATACGTTTCTTGCACACATTTTCACGATTTTTCAAAAATAGCAGATCTACAAGCTCGCCATCTGCTATTTTTCAATAGTTAACATTCATGGGGGGCCCGCAGTGAATCCTTGTACCCAGGGCCCAGAATTTGGTGTGACGCCCCTGTGTTTGTGTGTGTGTGTGTGTGTGTGTCTGTCCGCATGTACGCACCCTATGTGCTGCACACATTTGTATTCTGTGCATGTAAATAGCTATGAGTAGGTGTAGCAACGTCAAAGCATGTGAGACGAGTAAGTGCTTGCCAATGTAGTCTGAGTAGGCTGTGTGCGTTACATGAAGATGCTCACTGCTCACCCCCAAACAAAGAAGGAAGGAAAGAAAGAAATGAGAATATGATTGATATGATTTGATTGTGATCATGTTAAAACATTGTCAATTGTGAGTTTTCTGTTGCTCCGTATTCTTCAGAAACTATGTATAAACTAACCCTAATTTTCAATGCGAATATAACATTCCCAGAGGGAAATTCAGGCATCATAGCCACAACAGCAGTGAGATTGAAACATGTAAAAGATAAAAGTCAAGAACCTAACAAATATGAATTCAAATTCAAATACAATCTGCACTGCATGGGCTTCTGAATGAGTTCACATATAGTTTATTGATAACTATCTACAGTGAATGACTATACAAAATATCACCAACATATGAATGAATATACAGTACATATAGAGATGAGAAAGCCAGGAGATGGGATACAGTAGTCATGTCTCCACTAGAGGGCGTCCAGGCACAGCTGAATCTTCCAACAATTAGGTGACTTGTGTTTGTAACTCTGGCAGGAAGATAACAAGTAAGTACAGAGGCCATTGATTTTTCGCTGACAATTCCTAGCACTCAGTCGTTTTCACAAGTTTTCCCAAACTGGCCAAACTGCATTCCTGGCACTCGGCCGATATCACACGTTGGCTTTGTCCCTTTCAATTAGAGTATAGGGCTAACACAGCGTCAAAGACCGCCCCACATCCTGGCTGTATGATGTAGCTCTGTTATACTGTAGCCTACCAAGACGAAGACGCACCGTCTCTGCGACCCCTGTGCCCCACACGCTGGACCACTAAAACGGCATCGCTGCAGTCCATTGCTTCCAACTACATTGCACTCAGCCCGTGGCCTGCGTATGCAGCTAGACACTTTTAGCACGTTTTTTTGCTTTGAGAATCATGCTAAAGTTTTTCTCACGTGTGGAAATGGTCAACACACATGTGGAGGATTGTGTTGTCGGAAACAGCGCCCGCAAACGCATGGTGCAATTCTATGGAGACGACTTTGATGAAGCCAGGCTGACACTGCATTGTGACGTTTGCCTGGAGATGGCAAAGACCAGTGGACTCACATTCTTTACTTATTAAGTAAAAGTATCAATACTGCAATGTAGATGTACTTCAATTCAAAATGAACTTGAGTAAAAGTACGAAAGTATTGGCATCAAAATGTACTTAAAGTACCAAAAGTAAAAGTACAATTTTTTGGAAAATAGCAGATCTACAAGCTCACAAGGCGTCGTGATATGATGCGTTTGGAGCCTGTAGATCGGCTATTTTCAAACAACCTATAGGTATAATGGCTAAAGTGGTTAATGTGTGTTTTAAAATATTATAACTTATATCCGAAAAGTAACTAGTAACTAAAGTTTTCAAATAAATGTAGTGGAGTAAAAGTACAATATTTGGATCCGAGATGTAGTGGAGTAGAAGTAAAAGTATTGGAAATTGGAAATACTCAAGTAAAGTACAAATACCTACTTAAAAAGGGGCGGGGTCAAAAACGAGCACCCAGCTCAATATTGAAAATGCAACGTCCCTGAGTAAGTACATCATTGTAATATAATCTCAAAATTCATAGTCTAATTATGAGGTGAGCTAATTTATCTGCAGTTCTATTAATCCACCTGAATTATTTGATTGTTTACAGGACTGCAACTATCAATCATTTTCTTAGCATAATCAAACAATTACTTTTCTGATTAATCAATAATCATAAAGCTTTTTTTGAATATATATATATATATATATATATATATATATTTATTGCGACCACTATGAAAACCGTCACATCTTGTCTGTACGTCCGGGAGTGAGTGAGTAACGCCTATAGTCAATGTCTATAGTCTATAGCTGTTATGACATCACATTGTTGACATTGTGACATCACATTGTAGTGACATCACCTCATCAAAGGTCAAACCCTGGATATCCATACATGGAGATGACTGGATCATCACCTAGATCTCCATATATGGAGCTGACCTCTACATCTGATTCCCAGAGGATGCCCTGTTATAGGGCAACCACACTAATAGAATCCATGTTATGCCATCAATATTAAGCTCATATCTGTGAATTCCCTGACAGTTTACCCAGCGTGGTTGCAGCGACGAGTCACACTTGCAAATCAATTACGTCCTTGTCCCTTTTATGCCCATATATGGAGATCCCTGTCCTCTACATCTGATTCCCAGATGGAGACAGATGGAACATCACCTAGATCTCCATATATGGATCATCTAGGTCCTAGATGATCCACATATGGAGCTGAGCTCTACATCTGATTCTCAGATGATGCACTGTTAGGGCAACCTCGCCCTAAAGGGCGAGGTCACTTTTCGCCCTTAGGCGTCTTACTATAGGCCTATATTTAATATTTCATTGCACAACAGTGTTGTGCAAAAATAGTGAAAAAGTCTAGATCTATAGTGTACATCACAACTCACCTATAATGACATACCCAAAACAGGATCTAGGCCTATTATTTGTTGATTGCTTTAAATGATCAATTATCGTCCCCCCCCCCCCCCCCCCCCCCCTTTATCGTTGATTAAATCGATTAACTGTTTATATTTCTCTTTGTGTCTTGAAAAAAAAGCAAGAACATTTATAGTTTGATTCCTTTTAACCACTTGAACCCCAGCATGCCTATTCTGGGGGAAACATTCACTAAAAATAGCAGATCTACAAGGCAAGCTCACAACGTTTGTAGAACAGACTGTTTTTGCCAAAGAGATTTGAGAAAGGGGTCCAAGTACAGGTGTAACTTGATTTGACTAAGATTAGAAATGATTAATGGGCCAAATGAAATTCCATACTTTCAACAGTGTAAAACTCAAATTCCAACACTAGATGGTGCTCACTGCACTCTCTGTGAGGGGTTCTCTATCCACACTGGGATGGCTACTCAGCAGACTGGAAAAGGGGAAGGGAGAAAATATTATACAAACATTGACATGAGTTTGCAACCATGCAATCTTTAATAGATACCTCTAGTCTAGTGATTCCTATATTTAATTTGTCTTTTCTAGGACTGTCTACACGTTGCAGACAGGTTGTCTTTTATTTCGTTTTGAAGGAGGGTAAAGAGTTTTGATGTATGTTGGTAGGGCATTCCACATTCTGGTGGCAGAGCAGTGGAACAAATGTAATCCCATGTTTTTGTGCCGAATCTGGGTTGAACGAGATCAGTGGAGCTCCCTCTGGTGCTGTGCCTGTGTGTGTCTTTCACATTATTGAAGTAGTCTGACAGGTAAATGGGTAATTGGGTATCCCTGATCTCTTGAGTATCTTGAAGACCAGGCCCATTGCAAGTTGCTGTACTCTGTCCCCCACCCTCATGAGCAGGGGTTAGGTGAGTTCTAGGTGTGAGGCCAAGAAGTAACCTGACCAGTTTGTTTTGAGAGGTCTGAAGCTTTGTTTTTAATGCCTTTGTGGTGCTAGAGTACCATGATGTGCATGGATAGTCAAAATGACATTGAATGAGTGCTCCAGCTAGTGTCCACAAGTGTATTCCTACTGACCAACAAGGAGATCCTGCTAAAAAATCATGTTCTTTGGTTGACTTTCCTGATTACTTTTGTTGCCATTTTTTCACTGGAAAGATTGTCCTCTAAAATACAACCCAGGTAGGCAATTTCTTCTTTCTTTGTGATAACATTGTCACCCTTTGACCGTGAAGTCTTTGGCCATGCAGAGGTTAATTCTGGACCCATAAAGAATGGATTCAGTTTTGCCCAGCCAGGTGCAATGATAGTTCGTTATCAGCGAGCCAGGTGCAGAGCTAAGGGCTATTTCAACCTGCAATTTGTCCTTGCCCGAGACCAGGAGTGCCGAGTCATCCACGAACAAGAACTAATTGCCGCCACATGCTTATGTCATGTCATTAACAATAACAATATTAGGAACAGTAAAGGTCCTAGTATGCTTCCTTGAGGAACGACACAGCTCACTGGGATTGGGGTCGACACCACCTGGCAGATCTACAAGCACAAAACATGTTGCGAAGCGACACGTGAGCTTGTAGGTGTGCTACTTTCGCAATTCCTTGTACAAAAGTACAGTATATATATTGGTTAAAGATATATCTTTGGATACAGTATACCATATTAAACTCAGCCTTCCAGTCCATCTCCCAACAGGTTTATAACATTTTTTAAATTCACATTGTCTTCTAGAATGTATCCCAAGTGGAAGCCTTGGGGCAGTATTTATCCCTAGGGCTAAGAGACATTGCGACTCTGTTACTGTAAATATCTCCACCATTGCGCTGTATATATGCAGAATATTTTGGTGCTCTAGAAATGGTCCAGCACTGAATCTGATGGGCGCTGCAGACACCCTCAACATGGATTTTGATTCCTAATTATGGAAACTCTTCCGTAATGCTGTACTGTGCAATTCAACCAACAATGGAAGTAGCATTTTAAAGAGCCTCTGTTTCTGTGCATCATAAAAAGTCACACATGTTGTAAATTCCTTTCCAAGCCGGCTCATTGTGTATGTGTTCTGTCTGTGTCCTGCTGTGTGCAGGACAGTGTCAACAGGTAGGGAGGATCAAGTTCAGCAGAGTTTGTACCCTGACTCAGCTGCAGCTGGATTTATCTGGAGTCCGGAATATGCCCTGGCTTTGCTCAGGCTTACATTGAAGATGAGCAGGATTGTCTCACTAGAGCCCCCAAGAGCTCAGCAAGGGGCTTGAAACAATAGCTCTGCTTTTGTCACCCAATATGTCAGTCATCTAAGAATAAAGCTGACATCAGAGGTATAGCACACAGTCGTATACTGTATTGCTGGGAATCTCTTTTGAGAACACAGACAATAGCCTGCTTATGTTTTTGGTGCGTGGGTGTGTTGTGTAAGCTTTATGCATGTTCTTGTGTATACTGTATCTACCAAACCTGGCTTTGAAGAGCTACATGTGAAGTTTATGTGATGCTGTTTCTGCACAGATATTAGCCGACACAGTTGCTTTGGTGGATTCAGAGATCATGTCAAACTCTCCAATAAACAGACATAACTCTGTTATAGACCCACATGAAATCAGCATTCCATCCAAGGAGATGTTTTTGGTCTGGTTTTCTCTGTACAAGTTAAAAGAACGTGTGTGTGTTAGTGTCTGATGTGTCTGAAAGCAGCTTGTACTGAGATCCCATTACCCAGGCTTAGGGGGCAGAGGCTGGTCCACTGCCCCAGCTCTATGAGGCAAGGGGCTGGACCCAGGGTGAACCCCACCACCAAGGGCCATAGGGACCCTCCAAGGGCCATAGGGGCCAGCAGAGCCCTCGAGCAGTTGCGCTTGGAGGAGTTTCTCCATTTTCATGGGCTTTCTCTACAGGGATCTGATCAGTCTTGTACCAACATGGTCTACAGGTAAGATGGATTATGAAAAAGTGTGTTCAAAATTCAAACACTTTGGATATATTCAGAGGACTGTTCCATGTGCATAGACAGTGCGCTGGGCTGCATTCTACAGTATAGTGTGTTGTGCACAGCATGGATAGAGAATTTAGCACTGAATTATGGAAATAGAACTGTGTAAAATACAGATATTGTTACTTGTGCATGATATTAAAGACAAGGTTTTACAATTTGGCATTTGAAGAGTGCACATTTTGGCCACTAAATAATGTTCAGACTTTAGAGATTAACATACACTGATGATTTTACCCGGTTCTTAATCCGCCAAGTCTATGATTTACAGTAAATATACAGTACAAATGAAGTACATTATTGCGTACGTCTCTGTATACAGCTGAAAGTCTGAACTAATTTTGAACTGAGCCCTAATACTGTGCCAGTGTAAACAGTCTGGGTAATGGTAATTTGTATCATTTATAGGGCATGGGAATTAAATGGATTAAACTTTAACTTGGTGCAGCAGGTTTCCTATGGTATTAAATACTTAATGGCCTTTTCATCTCCCAATCAGGGAGACTCCTCATCACAGCGTGATCCAGCTCTCATTACCTCACACAATTAGATTTGTGAAAGACACATCAGGCCACAGGAGACGCACAGTAAAATCCTTAGTGTTAATTTAACTCTGAAGAGTGTACTAATGAAACCAACCTTTTGTCCACTTGTCCGAAATGGACCCGGGTGCGTGTGCCCTTCCAGGTCCATTTGGTTAGAACTTAGAAGTTCAATTAACACCATGGATTCTTATTGTGCTCACTGTTTTGTCTTTGTGATTTTGGCAGTTATGGTCATTTAAGTAGCTGATAGGTGCAACACGTGCTGATACGAGCAGGCCAAGTGATATGCTGATGGGAGTAAGTGATACTTATGGATGGAGTAAGAGAATACTTGACCTGTTAATAGTGCTAATAACAGAGTTACAGTACTGTTTAGACAACAGTTCTTAGAGTGAAAAGCACCTGGAAGAGGAGTTGCCTACAGTAGCTGTTTTTTGCCCAAAAGGTCAGTCTGCTTGTTAGCTGCACATCTTCTGTGTACTGTGTGTGTGTGTGTGTGTGTGTGTGTGTGTGTGTGTGTGTGTGTGTGTGTGTGTGTGTGTGTGTGTGTGTGTGTGTGTGTGTGTGTGTGTGTGTGTGTGTGGGTGGGTGGGTGGGTGGGTGGGTGGGTGCGTGCGTGCGTGCGTGCGTGCGTGCATGCTTGCCTTGCGCACCTGCACGTGTGCGTTCTGTCAGTGTACCGGTATGTGTGGCATTGTGCATGTGTGTGATGGAAAATAACCAATCTAAAATGAGACTAAGCAAACTTATTAGTTATGAATATGCTCACAGTAGCAGCACAGTACTCATTAATTATCTTCTTGTGGTTATCACACACTCATGTCATTGGTGTGCACTAAAGTAATGATGCTAAATATAATAATAATAATGTTGTTGTTATTATTATTAAGCCATGAGAACTTACTGCTGAAATCAGAAAAAGAATCAAAGGGCAGTAACGCCGGACCTATTTGTTTTCGTCGAGCCAAATGCTCAACATTATGCTCATTGCTGTTCCTAGATATCTGCTGTCAATGGCGGTACTAGCTATTATATACATTTATTACAGATCATTATATGGGCCTCAAGCTCGACAATCGCGACACTAATTTCATTCATAACTGGTCTGATAGCATTATATGTTACATTCTATCCAGCTTTCCATACATATAATATGATCCCTTGTATTCTCATAAGTGGTCTTAAATGTCGTTTAATGGTGCGGCACGTTGAATAATAAGCCTTGATTGTAAACTCACCCGACTGTGTGCACACATAACTCCTGTGAGCCCCTGTTAGCCGGCATACGTTTTATTCAGTGATCATTTTAATACAAAGCTGTCACGCAGGCGGCCTATAGATTTCCAATGTCTGGCAGTGGAAGTAAATGGTCCTCTGACTTATGTGTGCTGCTGGCGCACAAAGAACATCAGTTTTATCAATGGCGACTCTCTTGTGTTCTCTAACATGTGTTCAGTAACAGCTCCCTAACTGCTCTGTTGTCATGAACATACACTGTGCTCTGCTCGCCTCTCGTATTCCCCTAAGTGCCATTAAGAGCCTACACATGCTGATGAGGAAGGCATATAAGGGTCACTAGACATGTATGGAGCTGTCATGATGAAAATGTCAACATTCAACAGCGTCACAGTCACACTACATCTGGTGGATTGATGGTGATGGTGGACCTACCGGTATGTGGCATTGAGCTGGAGATGTGATTACAAGAGTGATGATCATATACCGGTATATAGAGCAGGGTTCCCCAATTAGTTTTCCCCAAGGGCCGAATCATGTCTAGGGTACCAAGCCGAGGGCCACAACATTGCAGGGGGCGACGGTGGCGTTCCCACTACTCCAGCGACAGTTTTCGTCGTTGCCGGGTGGAAATCTTATGTATGTATGTCCAAAACCGTTTGTTTTGAATTTATCATTTTAAAAATGATTTAAACTAGTGAAAACAGCCGATCTACAAGCACACAACGCCTCGCGGTGCGAGGCGTTGTGTGCTTGTAGATCGGTTGTTTTCACTACTTTTGTGCGGCGGCCTTGTATGATTCGCGAAAGAACGTACAAATTTGGAGATACGAGATTTCCACCCGACAACGACGATATACTAGTGTAGTTGCTGCTCTTATACCACCATTATTACTGGGGTTGGTGTGGGCCAGACAGTAGCCCCCCACGGGCCGCAAATGGCCCGTGGGCCGCCTATTGGGGAACCCTGATATAGAGGATAGCAGTGGAGGCCATTTTGTGGTTCCACAGATATAAAGCCCATTCATTTTTCACATGGAGATTTCCAAATTGGAGCCAAGCCATCCAGGCTCCTGGTGAATCATCAACATTAGATTTTTGTCAAACAAGATTTGAATATTTAATCATATTATATTTTTATATTTAATAAACACCTTTTTTGCAGTTTTCAAATATTTTTTGACAGATAATCAAATGTTTTATGGTCACGATTCACTAGGAACAGCACTAATGAATGGGCTTTCTATATGGGGAACCACGAAAAGTGGTGTTGTATATTATTGGTTATTCAGGGGTAGTGAGAGTTACAGTTATGTGGATTGTGAAGATGGTGATGATGATGATGATGATGATGATGATGATGAGGATGATGATGATGATGATGATGTTGATGATGATGATAATGATCTGGAGGAGTAGGTGATGGACAAGTACAGTGCATGTTTATCCTATTGACTATTGACAATATGGACCCGAACTAACCTGACACTTTTGCTGAGTGTTTTCCAAAGCATGTGGCTTGTTTTTTGTTTTTTGTGGAAGCCATAGGATTCCATTGATCCACTCATTTCAGTCCTGTGTGAAAATCTACTTGAAACCTGCTTGAGATAGGTAATACAACATGCTATAGCTGCACTGTATTTTATTTTAAATATTATATTTTTTTTGTCAAAGTTAAGTAATAGATGGGTTGCACCGGTGTCTGACCTGGTAAAAATGCTTTCGGTGGAAACCTTGTGTCCAAATTAAAACTTACTTTTAATTAAAAATTACTTTTCAGGAAATGTTCCAATGGATCCAATGTAC
Source organism: Nannobrachium achirus (assembly GCF_963921795.1). Taxonomy (NCBI): domain Eukaryota; kingdom Metazoa; phylum Chordata; class Actinopteri; order Myctophiformes; family Myctophidae; genus Nannobrachium; species Nannobrachium achirus. The sequence goes on along the minus strand of NC_137814.1, from coordinate 46,814,925 downwards.
CGGTAGTTATAAGTTACAAGCTTTTGTTAATACTTTTCTTTGGTTAAATATTAACTCATTTCTAGCCGATCCCGAGTATACTCGTGAAAAATACTCAAGTATTTAGAGTGCCGATCCCGAGTATACTCGCGAAAAATACTGTATATAGAGTAACGCCGGTTCTCCTACCCAATAGCCTGGCGGAAGGTCCTGGCATGATCGGCCTCGCCGATTCATCATCATCACAGATCCACGTGCACAAAATAGTAATCCCATAACATGGAGGCCGACGGGGAATCTCATCTTTAATGTCCATTTTCTCCAAACAACACTTTTAAAGCCAAGGATGGCATTAGATTCTCGCTACAAAAACATAACAACAAAGGCATCGATCGGCCATTTTAGAAACCACATGGTGTGACGACCGCTCCCGTTGTATGACGTCATGACGTCAACCCGGAAGTATTTACGCAATGGACTTCTGGCCTTCAAAATAAGACAATGGAGCGTAATGGAGCCCTGCGAGCGGCACGCTACACATTTAACCCGTTCATGTCTGGAGCACTAAATGGGTTAATAAAACCCGAAAGTATCTAAAATTGCAGATTGTCTAATTTTGCTACCTTTGCGTGACACTCTCGTACGAAAAAGTAGGACATTAATCTTAAAAAAAAACCCTGACAACACACACAGTACCAGGCTCAAACCCAAACTAGAGGTTCTTTTGTTGCATTTCATCCCCTCTCCTGCCTTTCCTGTCTCCCACTGTCACTATCACAAATAAAGCAGCAGATATACCGTAATAACAATAGCTTAATAACAATAAACAACAAGATATGGTGGCCTCTGTGTGGATCTGGCCGGTCTATGATGTATCTATGATGTCAGTACGATGGCGGCAGGGCTAGAGAGTTTCTTTCTTGGCCTTCTGGCAGCATGGATAAGACATTTGGTGCTGATCGGTACAGCAGTTACTTTGTGAGATTAGCCCCAGAGTCAGACTCTCTCTCTCTCTCTCTCTCTCACACACACACACACACACACACACACACACATGCATACCCACGTGCACGTGCGCGCGCGCACACACACACACACACACACACACACACACACACACACACACACACACACACACACACACAGGCACTCACACGCACGCACACACACACACACACACACACACACACACACACACACACACACACACACACACACACACACACTCACAGACACGCTTAGCCTTAGACAGCTAGTCCCCTAGGAGCTTTCAGCCCTTAGGAAGAAGTTTTGTTTTCGTTGTGGTTTAATGCATTTTAAACTTTGTATTGATTTGAAAAAGTCTAGACAACAATTCCCTGGTGAAGGATTTGTGAGAGAAATATACAGTGAATGTAAATTATGTAGCATATTTACCGTAATTATTGCGTCCGTAGGTCGCAAGTTTACTATGAAAACCGGCACATCTTGTCTGCGTATCTCTGTCTGTACGTCACGCCTGACACTGTGGTTCTATGGGTTCGTCTGTGGTTCTGTGGGTTTATCACTCTGACATCATCCTCTGATGTCACTGTGATCTGGCTTGATGTCCCTTTCATGCCCATATGGAGATCGCTGATGTCATCATGAGTCACACTTGCAAATTATTTACGTCCTTGACCGTTTTATGCCCATATACTGTATGGAGATCCCTGTCCCGATATTAAGCGCATATCTGGGAATGCCCATATTTGGTAATGCCCATACATGGGCATGTTCTGACATCACATTGTTGACTATCATGCAGGGGTCTCCATATATGGGTAACTGGTCCGATATACATCACTAGCCAGATGGCCAAGAATTGGCGCGACGTCGCCCGTCTTACTAGTGTATATATATATATGTCACGGTTTTAAAGAGAAACAGGACATTCGAGACGCGGAGCACTCGTGGTGCGGCACGGGGCGGAGCAAGCGGTCGCCAATACAACGTACTCCAGGCGGTGCGCCGCTCTATTGTCCACGACACTGCGAGCGGCTACCGAAGCCCCCCTGTATCCACGAAGCCCAAACGAGTTACGAGGCCCCCCTGGGTCCACGAAGCCCCAAGCGGCGCGAAGGCCAGCGGACCTTGGTCCTGCTCTTCGCCCCCGAGCGCCGCAGGCGCGAGTGGCCGCGAAGAGCGGGCCAGGGCCGCGCGGCCGGCGGAGCGCCGCGCGAGTTACGAAGCCGTGGTGAATGCAATCGTTATATTTATGCCCAGGCCGTAAGGCCTGGGCAAGCGCACGTTAAACGCCCTGTCCAAGTGACTACAATGGAGCTAATGGCTAGGCTAGGCTAGGCTAGGCTAGGCTAGGCTAGGCTAGGCTAGGCTAGGCTAGTAAATAAAGAGTAAACACTTCCGGTCTGCGGCGAGTTCAAAGCGTGACGTAACTCTCTTATCCAGTGGCTGACGTCGCCATCTGGTGGTGATTAGTGTGTGGTGAACGTCAAAACGAGTGCTCCTTGACAACTTTTACTGGTTTCTTGAACATACTGTAACATATATATATATATATATATATATATATATATATATATGTATGTATTAGGGATGGGTATCGTTCACCTTTGAATCGATATGATACCTGGGAATCGATACGATACCCTTTTCGATACCATTTTCGGCTACTCTCAGTAGCCCAACTGTTACAGATGCGACCGACCAGGGGTGCGTTCAAGAGTATCGAAATGAGGTATCGTTCGAGAGAGAGAGACTCAGTTACTCAGGTACGTTTTGTAATGTTTTAATAACCCCCGACAAAATGTAAACAACCGCTGAGTCTAAAAATAAAGCCATTAATGGGGAAAATGTTTATGACCGAATCTGTGAGTAGACAATGATGGATGGTTCTTTAAACTGAGAACAGACAATGATGGATGTACGGTCCCTTACAGAGCTCAGGAACTGTAGCATGTCCCCCCCCCCCACCTCCCTTGCCCATCTCCTTCCTGTCTTTTCCACTGCACTGCTCAAGTTTTAAAAAACGCCTTGATTACTTTAGAAAGTATTTAACGCAGGCTCCATGGCTCGGCTGAACCCAGAAACCCCTACTCCCGCGAAACGAAGGCCTTCGCCTTCTTGTTTCAGACCGAGTCCGGCGAGCTATTCTTGCTATTCATCAGTATTCCATACTAATGTGTGCTGGCCTGGGGTGAAAATCTGTAGTGTTTAATAACTCTGGCCGTTATGCCGACATGGAGTCAATGCAACACTCTTAGGGCTGATTAAACACTCAATTCCTCCTCTGTGGCGCGGTACACGCAGCGCATGATAATGACTTGTGCTCGCGGGGTAATCCACAGCAGAAGGAATTGAAACGCAGCTGCAGAGACGTAGATTGGGGATTTATTATGTAGGGAGAGAGAGAGAGAGGGAGAGAGAGAGAGAGAGAGAGTTGAGAGAAGACGGACGAATGGATGGCAAATAAAGAAAGGGATGCAGAGACAAAAAGATGTGGACAAGCGGAGAGAGGGATTACTGCGACAACGACGTCACATGGCTGCATTTTGAGGAGGTTCCCCCCTGCATCATGCCTCTCCATCATCTTCTCAGCAGGAAGGATCCGATGAGGAGAACTAGCTATGAAGCCTGATTTATGTTTAGTTAGTTGCGTCCCGCCGACGTGCACAAACAATAACAGATCTACAAGTAGATTGGCTATTTTCAAACCATGAGTCACGCCTCAAGTGCTGTATACTGAAGAGTCTTCTGAAAGCTTGTGTAAATTGGGGGACGTGGCAAGAGATTCGTTTTGTCAGCAGGGTTGTAATCATGGGACACAACATCACGGAGGTGTCACAGCAGGCCCTTATTTGCATGGCAGTGACTATTATTATTAGTGAGAAAGCCTCTGTGCCCTGCTGAAGAAGTGCACAGACGATTTATTCAGAACATGGGTAAACATTAGTTTCTCTAGAAGGTGACATCTTATCACTGTTGAAAGAGATTCCAAACAATGAATATCATATCTTAAACCCTGTATCACTTCATTTCTTCTTCTTTATTTTATATGTGTTAATAAGGTCTTAAGAGTACCACAGGTTGAGAACCACTGCATCATACTCCCTCGCGGAACCTACATACGCTCCACTGACACAGGTCTCCTCCCCACTCCCAGCATGCAGTCGTTTGGCGACAGAGCCTTCAGCGTGGCAGCCTCCCCACCCCCCCACATCTGAATCCAACTCGCATCACGTCTTGCGTGTCTCTCCCCTTCTCTTGCCCTGTTTCTCACCTCTCGACACACTCTGTAGGATAAAATGTGTTTGGATCAATACTGCATGTGTGTTGGCATTGGCAATTACTTCAGTCAGAACGCTGTTATCGATGTCCAGGTGAGTTTGTGAAGCAAATTAATGCAGAGGCTGTTGCAGTGTCGCTATATGCTTGAACGATTGCGCTTCCTTTGTATAGGGTTATCTTCGGCTCAGAGTTTTCTATTCCTCGGCAGTGGACTATATCCATATGTGGATCGGTGGACGTCATATGCGTCCATAGATATCCATATTTGAGCACTGCAGTAGAGGATGTCCATAATTTGGAAGGTGCATAGAAGCCATGACCTTTTTTTTATACTTTTTTTACTCTCTAAATAAAGCATGAAAATGCCAAAATGCCCAAAACATCCACCTCACCGCTGTTTCACCCGTGTGAAACTGTATTTTACAGTGTGGGTGGCAGTTAGTATGCAGCTTCCCCCGCGGCAGCAAAGCTCCCAAGCCCCAGAGAAAAAAGCTCTACAGGAGTAGACAAAGAGTCATGACACCGTGGGTGTGTTGGCAAGCGTACGTCCGTAGCTACTGTAGGCCTAATACCTAAAACAGAGATTGCCCAGAATTTATCTAAAAATAAAAAGTCTAAAATATTATATTTCACTGTACTTCCTTTACAGGGACTTTTTGCCTTTGTCTCAGCAACATTCTATGTTCTGCAACTCAATTATAAATTCTTAATGGAGCAATTAAGGTATTATTATTGCCCATTAGGGATTCCATCGTGCCACGTAACAGTTCTAGTTGACACATTTGACTGGCACACTTTTAAATGGGTTCGACAGGGAGTGAAACTTTGAGCCTCGGAGGGGCTGGTGACATTAGAAAAGTATTCGTATCTTCCTCCTCCGACTCTGCAAGTCCCCTCTCTGAGGCGCTGGCAGAACAATGTGATCAAACCAAGCCAGGGCATTGTTGACAGCGGGCTGCAGCAGGGAGGCTAGTGAGGAAATGGCATCGGTGCTTGACGCATGGTGCTGGAATGTAGTCTGCACTGTGGCCTACATGCTCCTCGACTCATTATAAAATATCACTGCAAACGCTGCAAAGCACACACAGCAGAATCCCTCGGAAACTGAATATGTTTAACCACTTAAACCCTATGCTTAGTTGACGGGGTTCCCAAGGCTCATATCCTCTTGTATGATTCTTTTGCCCTCTACACCAGGGGTCTTCAACAGGGGGTCCTCCAAATCTTTGAGTGATAGAACGTTTTTTTTTTCTCCTTTTTTTACATTAACCACGTGAAACCTAGCGTCCATATTCTGAGAACTTTAGCCACGCGAGGCGTTGTGAGCTTGTAGATCGGCTATTTTCGGCAAATAGGTTTGGTGTAGAGGGGAAAAAGAGCAGACTAAGTACAGAGTGAAAGGTCGAGTTTATTAAGTATTGACGGTTCAAGTGGTTAAATATCTGAAAACACAAATTGACATGAATCCAAAATACACTGATGATTGTGTTGTAGGAGTCCCTTCTTCATCTCTCTCTCAGCTAAGGGGTCCTTGGCCTGAAAACGTTGAAGACTGCTCTACACCAAACCTCTTATAAATAGCCAACGTGCAAGCTCGTAGATCGGCTATTTTTGCCAGATATTCACCCCAGATGCGGGGTTAATGCACAGCATAGAAAGTGGGCATCCAGTGCAAAATGTCACATGCCAAATGGCATGTGACACGCGGCACTGCAGACGTCGTACACATCATGCCACAGCTGACTGGCAGATACCGCTATTTAGCCCCAACCACCACCAAAGGACCCCCCCTTACATTCATGCAACCACTCACCCAGAAACCACCCTCGGCATTGAAAATAATGGGAGACACATGCACGCACACACACAGAGATATACGCACACGCGTACACACACACACACACACACACACACACACACACACTGAATTGGCTTCTATAACCGCCTGCCTGTTATCAACTGACTTCATAAAGGATATAAATAAGAGCGGGCGGTGGCCCCGGGGTTCTTTGACGCGCACTGAACCGTGAAGTCCTGAATCGTCACATTATCGCCCTGCAGGGGGGAATGGACAGCAATGCCAGCGCCCGTCTGAGCGTTGGCAGGCTTACGCGTCATTTAATCCATGAACTGGTCTCCACTGCAGGGTCTTCTCTGGGCTGCTGGGGCGAGACGGGTTCGGATCAACTTTAGCCCATTTCCAAACCGCCATTGGATTCTGCAGTCCGAATCCATTGTGGAGCCTTGCTTATTAAGTTATTTATTGATTACCTATTAGCCTTTAACAAAGTCATTCGTAATAAGTCGGTGTAATAAACACATCCTTGTGTGTCATTGCCTTACCCAGCCAGCAGCACACATTTCTTTGACAGTGAGTAATGTAATGCATCACATAATCTCGAGATGGGCCATTTAGGGGGCACGATGACATAAAAAGAAAATCGTTCTTGAAAGTGAATGCAGACAAAGTGGGGATAGGGAGGTTTGCAGTAAAATCTGGACTGTTGATTTGACCATTTGTAGACTCTGAGAGTCTACAAAAAATGTAACCAAATGGACCCTTACATGTTCAGTTGGTTACATGTGTTGACTCTAAAAGAGTTAAATGAACAAGAAGCCAAGCTGGTGAAATGAAGCGTGCACATTGTGTATGTAGGTTACTGTGAACAGCCGTACATATGATTCTGTCTAAACAAGCCCTCGGAGGCCACTTCTGTCAACTCAGTGAACACAGCAACACTGACTCACTCTTACACCCAGCCACACTTTTTAATGTTATCTTGCGACGCAGGTAGAATGTAAATGTTAACATGCACACATGTGTAACAAACACATGCTGTATTTATTTTGCGTATACTGTATTACTGTGTATGCACGCATGGCATGCAAACACCCATTGAATGTGTGACACATTCACTGTTTAAGTCAGGGGTCTTCAACAGGGGGTCCGGGACCCCTAGGGGGTCCCCAGAGTTACTACAGGGGGTCCTCCAAATCTTTATGTGATAGGAACTTTGTATTCCTTTTTTATATTAACCACTTGAACCCGTCCATATTCTGAGAACTTAACCAAAAATCTTAGGCAAAGGGGTTTAGTGTAGAGGGGAAAAAGAGCAGACTAAGTACAGAGTGAATGGCCAAGTTTATTAAGTATTGACGGTTCAAGTGGTTAAATATCTGAAAACACAAACTGACATTGAATCCAAAATATACTGTTGATTGTGCTGTCAAACGATGAAACTATATAGAATCTGTGAACAGGTTGTGGGGGTCCCTGCTTCATCTCTCTCTCAACTAAGGGGTCCTTGGCC